>NC_058337.1:112687705-112990374 GCF_905475395.1 Chrysoperla carnea
TTATTACAAAATATGTATAATAATAACAATAAATTATTACAATTTTTCTTCTTTTGTTTTGTAGCTATTTATTCGTTCTTTTTGTCACAACAAAACAAGAAAAATCTGAAGAAAATGAGAAACATTGAATGGTTTGAGTAACCGCGTGGCATCAGCATGTATTTAAAGATGAACCGCTTGCATTGCCTTTTGCTTGTTTAATTTTCTGCAATGCAGAATCATAAACCAAATATAAAAACCCGTTGTGATGTTTGTTGTTGGCTTCTCCCCGAATAGAAGAGTGGTGATATAAGATTTCGATTGCCTCCCCCTAAAATATTTTAATAGCATATATGCATTTTGCGGTGGTGACTGACTATATTTTCCCGTTATGAATGAGTGTAAAAGAAGTCAAAAGAGCATGGAGCAAGAACAGCAGTTTATTTGTCTAGTTGACTGACTGACTGACTACGTTTGGTGTATGGTAGGTTATGTCATTTAGAAGGTTTCCCTTCCTCCATCAACGACTTGTTGTGTTGGCGGCTTTTCATATTTTCATACTTGTATGCTTCTTCTTTTTCTTCGACTGATTATTCCTGTCTGTGTCCTTAAAAACAATTCTTTTCGCTCGTAATTTAAACTTAATATATACGGAAAAAATGTATCTTCTTTATTCGGAAGGTAGTTATTATACCCCGTATATATGAAATACAGGATGGGCCGTTTAAATTTATTATGGCTATAAGCTTGTTTTGTAGTTAAAAAATCAAAAAATAAACAAAAGTTTCAGAATTTGATGACGTCAGGCAGAATCTAGTTCTTCGGGTCCCTTTAATAGTAAATTTAGATCCTAAAAGGTAAGATATAGAATAAGACTTTAAATTAGAAAATTGCTCCTCGTAAAAAAACATTTTTGATTTAAAATATTTTCTCGAAAATTGTTAGCTTTGAGAGGAAATGTGTTAATTTTCCCAAGTTAATTTTCAAGATCATTTGAAGATCAAAGTCAAATCGAATTTCATTTCAAAGTCAAGTCATTCATTAAAGGACACAGGCGAATGTACTCTATTGCCATTGAGAACTTTTGGCTACATCATTTTTCTGTAGCTAGCGTGCTTTCTTTCGATTAAATGCAGTAACGACATATCTTTCGGAAAGCTAACGATTTTCGAAAAAAAGTTTTAACTAAAAAATTTTAGTTTTATTATGAGGATCAACTTTCTAAAGTGTTGTTTTATCTCTTACCTTTAAGAAATCCAAATTGACTATTAATACAACCAGAAGAACTAGGTTCAATCTGGTGTCATCGAAAATTGTAGCAAAATTTGTATCTAGGTTTTCATAAAATCAGCTTATTACTCCATTTTTGTTTGTCGGTCCGTTTCCCGGCCGTGAACACGATGATCCAAAAACGAAAAGATATCAAGCTGATATTTTTGTGTGTTTTCCGGTCGTAAATGAGGCTTTGTAAACGAGCAAGATATGTCAGTTGGGTTATACGTCCGTAGGACCCATCTTGAAAATCGTAATGTAAAAAATGTTCTTTATGAAAAAAGGGCGCAAATTAGGTCAAAACTTTAGTTTCCCTTTTATCCAAGCTTAGTAGCTTCGAATAGTGGGTTTATTTATTGACCCTTACTAAAGGAAAATTCAACATAATAACACAAAAAATTTGGTTCTTTTGATGACGAGTAGTTCTCGAGATATTGCTGAGAAAAGATATAAAACGTGAGCGCTTCACACAGAGCTTTGGCATCATTTTAGAAACAATTCGAATAACCACGGTCAAATGAATCCAATATTTATATTTTGTGAGTCCATAACAGTTTTATGAAATTTCGATATAAAAATTGCTTTATTCTTTTTCAAAAAGGTTCGTGAAACTCAGACCCCAGAAAATACAGAAATTAGGTTCAATCGGTCAGAGTCAAAATCCTATACGAAGGGTGATTTCTCGAACCCTTGACTTTTAGTACCTAGTATAGTTTTTAAATTATATTTAGTTTAATACGATTAAATCACAAAGTTCACAACTATTCGAACTCCACTTTGGTCGGCTAATCTTGTAAGCAACTTAACAACATTTTAATCTCGACATACAGTATAATTTTCGATTATTAACATATTATAAAAATTAGAAAATTAAAATTGACCATTAAAATCATTTGTACTATTCGTAATATGAAAAAAAAAACACATTTAAGTATGTGAATTATATTTTCTCATTCCATTTCCCAGATCATCTCTCCACGATCTCAACAATAATACATGAATAACACAACACATAAGAGGGTAAGAAAGTCATTATTTCTGTTGGCATATTCATAATATTCAGAGGGAAGTAGTTGTCTTCTTCAATACATTTATAATAGGGCAGAGATGAATTTTCAGCCTCATGTAGTATTGTACACAATATATTTTAAATTTTACTTGGATTTTATTGCTGTATAAGTTAACAACCCATACATTTCAGGACAATTCGTCAATTGTTGGGAAACAGTTTTTGTATTGTCTTTTTTTTAAATACTAACAAAACTGGCAAAAGTAATATAAAAATAGTCCTCGATGTTTTGGTATCCCCTTAATAATGCCTCGAAATCCCCTTCAATAATTGAATTAGGCGACGTCTATGTCTGTCATATCGGCCTATGTCTGTTATATTCGTTTATTGACTATTTTTATACCATGTATATTTGAAATATATCAAGGTATTCTAAGTTTAGTCCCAAGTTTGTAATGCTTAAAAATATTGATGGTACGAACTAAATTTTGGTATAAAAAATCACCTTAAGAGTCCATTTCCGATTGTCTGTCGTCACGATAACGCGCAAACGAAAAGAATTGGATGTGATAGAGAAAAATTAATATTTTTGGATTCTGATGACGTCATAAAGTTAAAAAATTCTATTTTTTTTTTTATAACACAGGCAAATTTGATCCGATTTTATTGGAATATTTTTTGAAACCCACTAATTTGGGTCATTCTTTTCAGCTGAGATGTTAATTTTTCGCTAGCTATCACTTATGTGCTTAATGGCGGGAGCAGGACTCCACATTCTTGAAATCTATTAAAGCTAGGTTAATTTTGATCACAAATTTGAAAAATATGACCCAAATTTAGTAGGATTACATACTTGGTTTATCAAAATTGGATAAAATTTGGATGTGATAGAGAAAACCTACCCTCGTTACGGCCCTGTGTAAGAGTCGCTATTTTTCTTTACTTACATGACGTAAAACGCGTAAAATTGCGTAATCAGTACTGTCTATACAAGGTATTTCAACAATTAACTATAAGTCAATTTGTTTTCAAATGGATGATTTCAACTCCTCCTTCATACTTAAACTTATCTCGCAAACGAGTAATTTACCAAGGCGATTCATCTTGATAAATCCCGTTGGAACTTTGACAATGAATAACTACATTTTTTGGGTTTATTTTACAAATTATATTATTCCATTTTTGGACCCGCTTACTTTAACTTTGCTTTCTAACTATCCAAAATTCGAATAATTAGGTTTCAGAAAGGTAAAATATGAAAATTCTATTATAGACGGTATTGGACTTTGGAGGTTATTTCGGGATAGATTGTTATAGTGTGGAGATTTTTTGATGGAATTGAATCGACGGAGACGCTTATATAGTTTGCGCCTTTCTTAACATTTTATCACAACGACATAAATTCGCAATTTTTATTGTTATCGAAAGTGTTACCAAAGAGGGAAAAGTTTTTTTCTAGATATGGTTAAATATTTCGTAACGTACTGATTTTAATATCACAATAATATCGTAAACAGATTGTTAGCCCTATCTCCTCATTCTACTTCTATAAAATGTTGAAAATCACATATAAAATAATATGAACATCCAACATTGAATTTATTTTACCAGACAGCAATTACATTGCAAAAGATTATTATTAGTTCAAGAGATTTGATATTAGAAGGCAACATCCGTCGGATAATATTTGATTGTGAGACTACTACAGCTCAATACAATAGATAAATAAACGAAACAAAACTTTTAGAATTTATTGCCAACTTTGACAAATTGTTATTAATTTTTTATGTGAAATACAATTTCTTTTTTTTTTTACACGCATATTATTGAAAAGTTAAGCAACCGTAAAATGGATATAATTTAATTTGGGGAGAAATATAATATCCGAAGATATTTTCATAGACAAAAATGTTTTGCTTTCATTTTTTTACCTACAACCTGCGACATGTACGTGCAGATAGTTTTCAAGTAATAGTCCTTGGTTCATAAAAAAAAATCATATAGAATTTTAAATTGTATCTCAAAAACTACAAAAGCCCTCATAAAATTACAAAAAAACAAGTTCATTCGACAATATTCTATAGAATCGCCAGTTATCCTAGAGAATATTTTGGAGAAATTTTTTGCGGTGTCTCGAAAATTACTGCTTAAATAGTCAAATGAATTGGTATTTGGGTCTTCTAAACCTAGAACATATTCTATTTCATATCATTCACAACTCTAGTTTGTCGTAAGTCAATTAATAGAAATTTCCTTTTTTGCCATTTAATTATATGTTCTAAGATAATGTTTACACTTTTTGAAGTCGCAAATAGACAAAAAAATACTGAATTTGTTTGGATTCTTGAAAACATCATAAAAAATTTCAGAAGAAATATAAAAATTAATTTTGTGGTGTAATCGGACACATAACAAGATGCCAACATAGCGAAAAAGCTGATTAATGAGAGCGTTTACAAGTTCGCATTCCCGAAGAAACTTTATAAATTGCTGGTTTTTAAAAAATAATTTTAGTGTGACTGTAATGTGAATATTAATTATTTTTATAAAGAAAGTAATTTTAGTTTGCCCGTAAGAAATTCGGTTGCATTACTAGCGTGAATCCCACATTAACTAACAACCACTCTCAGATGTTTCGTCTCTAAGTTCAAAGTTCAACAAGGAAAGAAATATCCCTAATTTAGAGGTCTGAAAATAAACTTTCGAAATGTTACCAGCTCTCTCTTGAAATTATTGTTAGATATAGTTATCTAAAAAAAGTAATCAAGATTGTTATCGGTTTTTGAAACACTCTGTATTTGTATACATCATTCTGTCTATTTAATTCTAGGAATTTTGTATCCTAATGAGTCATCCTGTAATCCTGTAAAATGTGAATAACAACGCAATTGTATATGTATTGGAGTGGGAGAAAAGAGGTTATTATCTATAATACAACCACACCAAAAACTAAATACACTATCTACGAAACATTTGGCACCATAATACGTACGTTGTTGTTGTTGTATCGTTGCCACTATATTGTTGTAAATGTTCTTGCCTATACGAACGATATAATAAATATATGAATATTATTATATACATGTTTATATTATTATGTATGTATATAAAAGGCCTACATATATTCCTTCTTTTTCTAGGCATTATAATTTGCGTTTTATAGGCTTTTGTATATGCATCAAACATGCATTATTCAGACCAACAAATTGCTTTTATTGGGTCATCTACACTCTAACACAACAATCAGTGTTGTTGCAATTTTAAATCATTATTTTAGTTTTTTAGCGAATTTCCATTCTCGAAGAAAAAGAGCTATTGGTGCTGCACGAAATTTTGTTTATAGATTATAAATTTTACTTAAAAAAATGAATACTTTCTTTTATATACCTTCTTCGACGGGTGATTGGTTGTAAAATCAGACAGGTAAATAGTAGGATTGATGTTCGATTCCAAATCATACCCTTACATTCTTAAATACATCAGACTATTTCTTCTATTTTCTATTCTTCTTTTAAAGTTAGTTATACATAAATGTTTAAAATCCATGAGCATTTTATTTTCTTAGTTTTCTTAAGAAGGTTGTCGCGTATTCAACGCAGCTCCTACGTGCCGATTTTTGTTATTGCATCGTCATCATCATGTTTCAATTATTATCTGTTATTTATGTAAATATTATTTTTGAATAAGTGACAAAAAAAACTTTAGACGAAATAGTTTTATATTGTAGCGCCAGGGTGAACTCAAACTTATGTCCCCACGTACCCCTGTAGAACAGTGCCCCGTACCCCAAATGAAAATATGAAAATTTAGCTGTAGAAGAATATTTGATTTTTTATATAAATAAAAGTTAACAAATACAGTGTCAAAAACAAATATTTTATAAATAATAAGGTGATGTTTCTTGTCGCAAATTGATCGTCGATTTTAGGACTAGTTTACGACAATTTTAACTTTAATTCTGACTCAGGCATAAGAATGTTGTTTCGAGGGGTACAAGAAAATTCACCGCTTTGTGTGGAAGTTCAGGATATTTTTCCTGCCTGGCAGTCCAAAAATCAATTAAAGACATCCTTTTTAAATCAGCTAGAAGAGTTTCTCTCTGTGAACATTTCTAGTAATGGATCTTGTTGCTTAATGTTCAAACTAAAATTTATGCTTTTGTTTGTGACCATAAAGGTGATTCGAGTACAGCTTTCAGTGATATTAATATTTCGAAAATACATTTTCAGTTCGCCGGAAAGCTGAGAAAAATGAAGTACGCCACCACCCGCTCATCGGGCTTGTACCAAACATCTTATCGTCATTATACAATATATATTTTTCGTCAAATGCCGAAACCCTAAGGGTTTGCGTATTTCACCCACTTGAGTAAGACTAAGACTAGAATCTTTGAATTTTTTAATTTATTTTTGCATAGTCCGTAAAGTTGAATAACTATATCAAAGCTACATTATTTTTAAAATTTTATTCGAAAAACCTATCTTTTTACTCAAACGATATGGTTATATATCTTTTTACTGCCAGCATTATTGTGACATTACTTTACCGCACAGATGGCGTTATATTCAAATCTTACGTTAATTTTGGAACATTATATTGTTTTTTTTTTTTTTTGTAAAATTATTTACTTTTTAAGTTATAAACTAACAAAGAAGATCTGAACTGAAACTTGAAGAAATCAATTTATCTTAATTGCTAAAATAATTGAAAATTCGCTTAAAAAATATCACATTCGTTATTTAATAATATTAGTAGTATACTATTTCCTGTTTATAACGGAAATTAAGGAAAGACATGCAGAATAAGTGAAGAATACCAAACATTATGTGTCTAATACAGAGTGTTTCAAAATAACTGTAATGATATTCATGTGTTACAATTCATGGGCACAATAACTGTAATGACATTCATTGGACTGAATTTCCTATAAGCTCGAGCCAAATATGAATTCAAGTAACTTATCCTTTCCAGTTTTATTTTTCTTCTTTAGGTATATCCTTTAGTCGGAAACTGTATTATTGTGTAATTAAGGATAAAAAATCAAGCAGTTCGATTCATTACACAAGTAGACGTTTATTTTCCGATATTTGATATTTTGTAAGAATTTTCGAATTAAATCTTCGAAACAAATCAGAACTTTTCTATTTACGCTCTACTTACGTTCGACAGCAGAGTCTTAGTAATAGCCTATTACTAATAGGACTCCGCTGGTTACACTTCAAGGACGATACGCTAAAATCTCCGGTGATCAACAGATCGCAGGCCTACCAGTACAACTAATATTAGGTCATAATCCTTAAGCCATAATCCTTATAAACTTCCCTGTAAAAAGGATTATGGCTTTGAATTTACTTTTTGTTTAAGACTCACTGGATGGTTTTTATGGGTTGGATCTTGAAATCAGTCGTTTACTGCAGAAAGCAGATCATAACTAGAACACGCTGTACGTAACAGGGTATAGGTGTATATGTTAGGATAGTGAATGAATAATAAATAATAACATATAAAGAAGTAGTTATGTAATTCATTTACGCTTCATAGTGTTACAATAATTAGACGTTTGTTTATAGACTTACGTCTTAACTCTTAAAGTCGTGTTGCTTATAATATTTTTATAACAGGTCTATTGTATATTACAGGTTTATATTGTTATTATTAATGGACCTTGTGCACAAAGATGTAGAGCTACTATCAAGATCAAAAGGAAACTTGTTCAAATCTTTACGCATTTGGGATCAATTTGTTTGGCTGTCGAAAAATGTGACAATTTTCCAATGGCACGGGCCATTGGTTTGTCATCTCAGGGATGACAAACCAATGACATCCCTGATCTAGAACCGTAAAGCAAACGGTGTACGCTAAAAATCTATAGTTTGAAATAACCATTTATCAGTTTTGCAAAAGAGTGAGATAACAGTAGAGTAAACGCAGAGGTGAAAAATTTCGATGAAAAGCTTATGATCATTTTTTATCTTTAAAACGTGGGGAATGAAGGGTGCCTTTTAAAAGATAAACAGATCAATCTGCTATGGAAATATTTGTCTCTGAATTATAAATTATTGTAATTATTTGTGTTCTTCCTTAAAGCGATTGTATGTAGTATTCGAAATCAAGCTGTAAAATTGCACATACCTTCGTGTTTGTTAATATTTCTATTTGTTCCTCTGTATGCCATAATTTCAGATGTGTCCGTTAACAATGAGTTAATTGAATGGCGCTGAAGAATTTCTGTACAAGAATCTTCGTCGCTGTCCGATATTTTGTTGCAATCTGATTTCGAATTTGATAGTCTAATCTGTAACAATAATAAAAAAAATTATTCATACAAAAATTTAAAATTATAAATTATAACAAAAACTGTTTTTAAGTTTCGAAGTCGGCCTAGACATTTTTCTGAACGTACTGAACTGTTAGTCGGATAAAGGAGGCCACAGGTTACTCTCACACCTGTTTATCAATAATTTTCTCTTGTTATTTCGTCAATTTTTAATAATGCGTATAAATATATTCTCTCTTGTCTACGTTTTATCCGTTTTTCGCCTTTTTATACCATGTATATATGAAATATACATAGTATTATAAGTTTAGTCCCAAGTTTGTAACGCCTAAAAATATTGATGCTACAAAAAAAAAATTGGTATAGGTGTTCATAAAATCACCTAATTAATCCATTTCCGGTTGTCCGTCCGTCCGGCCGTCCGTCCGTCTGTGGTCACGATTACTCAAAAACGAAAAGAGATATCAAGCTGAAATTTTTACAGCGTGTTTAGGACGTAAAAAGTGAGGTCAAGTTCGTAAATGAGCAACATGGGTCAATTGGGTCATGGGTCCGTAGTACCCATCTTGTAAACCGTTAGAGATAGAATAAAAGTTTAAATGTAAAAAATGTTCCTTACAAAAAAATAAACAACTTTTGTTTGAAACATTTTTTTGTTAACATCACTGTTTACCCACGAGGGCGTTAATTAGGTACAAATTTTATAGTATGTATTAATATCAAAGTGAGTATCTTTTGTTATTTACGTGACGTCAAAAAAACAAACGAGTGCGCATCAACACTTGCGCATTATATGAGAATATCAGTTAAATATGTCAGATATGTATGTATGTGAAATGTGACAGAGTTATCAACACTGCCTATACATGGTATTTCAACAATTAACTCAGTCAATTGTTTGTTTTCACTTGTTAGACTTCTCTCTCCGACTTTGATGCGCCACATTTTCTGCATACTCCCCTAACATTACAGCGTCGCAAAAGTTTCCTGTAAATAATCTAAATTTTAGATCATTTACAATTTTAGATTATTTATCTAACCATTTAGGACAAAAATTTAATTTAATTGACAAGGAAATGCGAACGTGCTTTACCTTCCCCCATTCCTTGTCTAATTTCGGTACGCAATACCAGTCCTACTCATCTCCTTGGTTGGGGTACGGTCTAATTGTCAATATCAACACACTCTAAAATGGTAATGTGGTAACAACAAAATTCCTACATGCCCTCATTCGGTATTAAAATGAAAATAACACCATTCCGAAACGTTTTTTTAAAACTTAAACTAAGGGGGATGTTGATCCGCATCCAAGAAGGTTGCGAACGGTATTTATAGACTTTATTCTCGAATTCAAAAATTGTAATCATATTAATTCATAAGAATAAGAAGTAAACAAGTAAGAATAGAAATTTGTACTCCAGGTAAACGATAAACATCGTGATATACATTTTATATTCATATTTATTTAAAAACATTCATCTAATGCTCATATACACGTGACGAAAGGGCGCTTACTCTCTTTCTACATGCAACCAACAAACCTGTTGCATGTGTAGCTCCCCGTGACGAACAAAAGAAAACGATCATATGGTATTATAGTGACGCCGTTTGTTTTTTGAAAGAGATATATACTACATACATTGAGATATAACACAGTGAGTAACCGGTCGACGCGTCAGTCGTGCACTTATGATCAACTTCCTCACACGTTATTTCATATTCACCTTTCTTTTTTAGTTTGCATGTAGATGAATAATTTTTCAATTTTACCATCAGATGTGCTTTATATGTTACACAGATTTCTGTAAAAGAACGCATTTTGCTTCGATTCTGAAATTTATAAAAGAAGTAAATTGAGCATTAGAATTGGCTCTCGAAATGGATGGATCATGGTTTCATAACTAGACATTATATGCCTGACCTGATTTCCTGTAGGCATACGGTGGTCTAAAATCGGAACCGTTAGTGATTGCCAAATTGCGTTGATAGCAATTCAATCGAAAATATTCAATCATGCATCCTGGTTAATTTTAATGAAAACAGTTGAATGATCCAAGTATGTTTTAATATATACACACACTTTGAAAAAATTACATTGAATTACAAAAAAAATATTTTTTTCGCTCGCATGTAGTCAGGGTTTTGTTTGTTGATTTTAGTATTGTACTACGCCAGCATTTTATCATCGAGTATCTTGGTGAAATTCTTGTAGCGAATAAGGTGATAATGATGATTATTTAACAAAATTATCCAACTTATTACGATGAAACCTCCATGCATGTTAGTGCACCGGCAGACATCTTCCGAGTGTCAGGTATAGAATGTTTGAAGTTCGAAACCTTAGATCCATCTATCCTGGAAGCAAACTGGTGGAAAAGCAGTGGCTATTCTTTTCCACGTCGGACCTCGACAGAATCCTCTAGCTTCATCTGCTTAAAATAACACTTCTAACGCGAAGACATCTCGCGTTCGGGTGCCAGCTTTTCCTCAGGGAGGGCATAAAAGGCACCCTTTTTCTTATTTTTATTTTAATTATTATCCAACTTATTAAGTTGATTATCAAAGTCAATAAACGTGGGTGCAGAATTAAAAGTGTAGAACTGTCGTTACAATTGGCAAGAAAAGAATGCATGTTTGATCATTAATCAAGAAAGAGTATTCGTATATTCCTCGATACATCAATCAATATTTTGCTCCACTCTGGATCATGTTTATGATATCCGTGCTAGCCGTACAAATTATTCCAATGGTGAGTGGGTTCAGAATGGATTCAGATTAGATTTGAAATAGTTAAGTTTGAAGGTATGCTTTTGAACTATCATATGAATATTGTATATGAATGAGTAACAATATTGTATTTCCGAATGCCAGTGGCTGCCCAACAACATGTATACATGTATGGATGTGTATTATACAAATGTTTTAGTGCGTGTCTAGTAGCGCGAATAGACAGACAGACAGTAAGCAGACAGGGAGACATACTGGTACAATAAAATAAAATATATGATTATATTATAATACACTTTTATATACAATATGATTTTTAAAAGATATTTTGTTTATAAATTAACTAATTGTAAGCCCATTAAAAAAGACATTCTGAAACAAAAAAGAATTTATGAAAACTTGGGAAAATTAGAGAAAAATTAAAGAGTAAAATTTTTCGAAATATACAATAGTTTTTGAAATATCGAAGCCTAAAGATTCAGAGAAAATCACTTATATAGCAGAAATAACACACAAATACCATTCATTTTACCACGTTAAATGTATTTTCTGGACAAACGAGTACCGCTTCCTATAATTTTCTCGTTTGGAAATATTTGCCATGCTTTTAACTAATGAATATTATTTTTCCAAACTAATTTTAAGAAAATTAATCTTGTTACATAATAAAGCATACCTCTAGAAAACTTCAATATAGGATTTATAATTTTAACAGCTTAAATCTAAAAATTTAACACCATAAAGGTATTAAAAAAGTTACCTGCTTATAAAGGGCATTATTGAGATTGCATATATACGATTTATAAATGACCATAAGAAAACGTGATTTTATTCGAACTTTATTGGTATAAGAGCTACGTCAAGAAAAGGTTGAATGTAAGACGGCTAGGTTTTGGCTTCAGTGTATTTCATAAACATGAAAACGCTTATCTAAGTTTCTCCGAAGTCTAATTTATATACAAGGTCTTCAAAAAGGCTCGTCACTATTTTAGATGTGTGTTCTCTTACATAAAATAAGCATAAAAACTCATATATATATACATATGGCAGATGATAATTTAATATCGATAGACAGAAATCTTGTTTTTAAGGTAGGTGGCAAATATTCTGAGAAATTAAGTAGTCGTAGTTAATAATTGAAATTGTTATTTGTTTTGCAGGTGATTAAAAATCTTTATGTCATGGTTCAATATTTTATAATCAAGTCAGACATCACAATACTTGTCAATTTTACGTACTTAACAGATATGTTTTTGCTAGCAAAGAAAATTTTAGATATCCGATCATTCAACGACAATTGTTCGTCCTAATGCGGTACTAAATTCCAAAATTACAGTGATAAAATATTTTCGGAAATATGTTTAAATATACTTTTTTGTACTCAATTTTAAAAACCCTATTGAATACTACTTTGCGATTTCTGCGGTATTTATTGAAGTCATTATTTACAAATCACTCTGTATATTTATACACAAAATAATAAGCATAATATTCAAATAAAGTACAAATTACATTGTACATAACATAAGTTATCTAAGAACTGCATAAAACTAACTGTAAAGACAATACGCGTAATACGTGATTAATAAAATATTCAAACTGTTATGAAAATATTATCGATGACGATATAATGCATATGTAATGCAATGCATATTTTTACTAAAATACAACAACAAAAAATGGGGAAAAAATACTCGCAACAATATCTCTTTTATAGATTGTCGCTAACTGGGCATTTTTATTTTAATAATTTTACGAAATAGCGTAATAAGCGCACCAAATTCTGTCTATTAGATTGTTAGATTTTCTTTTAAAAGACAAATGGTTTCTTTCTGGAAATTTTGTCAAAAATAAGCCAAGGGACACAAGAGACAAACAAAAATTTTTTTTTTTTTGACAATTTTCTTAAAGGACCTATCTTTTGTAGATAATCAAAAAAATTACGAACTTTGATAAAATTTGGTTTATACCATATATGTAATACTCCTACTATATGGCCAGCCGAAAGAGAGGTACAGCAAAATAGGAAGAGTGCAGACAACCTGCTTCTCCGTCGCACACAGGCATCATTCAATTACTTTTCATATTTTTTAAATACAGTAGAACCTCGATAACTTAAACCTCGGTAACATAAAAACCTCTGTTACTTCAAAAAATACTATGTTCCCTTCCTATCAGAGCCCAAAACCTCTATAACTTAAAATACGCAACCTCTATAACTTAAATAAATAATCTCTGTATAGGCCCTCAGTAACTACATAGAAACATGTACATACCTCTATATTAACTAGGGTACATAGAAACATGTACATACCTCTATATTAACCTTTACCTAACATAGACCCTTGATAACTTAAAACCTCTATAACTTAAAATATTTTGTGTTTCCCTTGGACTTTAACTTATCGAGGTTCTTCTACTGTATATAAAATTTTTCTTGAGTTATAGTGTTTGGGATCGAGAAATGTAAAAAACAATGGATCTTGAGGCTATTTAGGTAGACTCGACAACGACAAGTTAAATAACATTGCTTTGTATAAGTAACTAAGCACTGCGATTTGAGAATAAAATTATGTTGAATTTATGATCCAGATTTCCTGTTTCTGAAACAAATGCTCGTTTTTCCAAATTATGGTTAGAAATCTGCGGTTATTAAATCGCAGATCGGATAAATGCTATCTACTGACATCTCACTTTCCTTATAATTGTTACTTCATTGAGTCCAAATTGAGCGCTGGCCATATAGTAGTAGTATTATATATATGGTTTATATAGTAGAAGTGGAGGCTATATTATCTCTCGAAATCCTATATTAAGCGTAATTTAGAAATATTTTTGGCGATATTTTGATAGCTATCCAGCTAAATGTCAAATTAACCGAATTTTTGGGTTTTTGGATCTTATTTTTCACATATATTAAAAAAAACAGAGAAAACAAATAAATTTTGCATTGTATTTGTACCTTTTTAAAAGTACCGAATTAATAACAAATTTAGATGTCGATAAAATCGAGAAAAATTTAAACATTTTTTGATTTGAAATTCAAAAATCATGAGAACTCATTTTATTCATTAATACTAAATAAAAGTTCAATCAATATTTTTGAATTAGGTATATTAATTAAAAGTCCATCCATTAGTTACAGTTGATTTCAATTTCCTTACTGCAATTGAAATCTCTTACATTGAAACTGGAGCAAAAATACGAAATATGGGATAGCAATTTTTACTTACTTTTGTGACACTAGTTTTTACTTACTATTGCAACAATAAAAATCTTTTATCAGCTGCTTATCAGATGTTTTGACAATAATAGGCTCATATATTTTTTCGAGATTTCTAAGAGCTGATATAGTGTTTGCATTTGTAAAGATATCCGGTTGAATTCAACAATAAGGTACAGTTATGTTACCATACATATCCATAACTTTAATTCATAAATTATTTTTATTTAATATTATTACATATCGACACTTAATAAGTTATCTCCTTCCTTCAATTCGAATGGTATTGTTGATGAACCAGAAACAAAAAATTATAAGAAGAAATTTAAAGAAACTTCCGACATCAAATCAGGTCTGATTGATTCGTTTGTGGCATCGGAGCTTCTTAACGGATGCTCGTTAGATCATTGGCTTTTTTTATACTTGTTTGGGGTACAGAACCTTAAAATTGCAATTGATACATATCGTTAAGAACACTCTCGATCAAATTACCTTTGCAACCCTCTAAATTATTAATTAATTCAAACGCCAGTGACGTCAACACATCGCTTTAGTAGCGCTACCGGACGGAGAAATGATAAGATAATATGCAGAACGATATATAGTTTGTCTCTCAACTTGCTTTCAAATTAGGTTATGTCATAACGTAATTTTCCATAGAAACAAGCCGGAAAATGTTAATTTAGCGTAATTCCGATTGGTTCACAGCCTTAACGGGTATAAACAAGCCACAGCCAATGACAAGTCATTTTTTATTCAAAAATATAACTATTTTTGGTTAATAATTAATAAAAAAAAAAAAAAATGGAATTATTAATTTTAATGGAATTAGTAATTACTTAGCTAAGAATCGCCATTGAATTTTTTTTTATGTGGTTTTTTTTTTGAGAGTTGCGACTATATCAACAACCCAGCAACGTTGGAGCACCTCTAAGTTAGCATACGGCAAGATATAGTCGAAATAGTTCCTCGAAATTTGCGAAAAGTCATAGTCATAGTCATTTGCAAATTAACCTCGAACGAATAAACTGCTACAAAAGGTCCAGATGCAGCCATTTGGCTTTTTTTAATTTTTAAATTAATAAGAACTTAGGAAACTCAATTTAGATCATCCTTTACTATGCAATACAGGTGTCATGTTTCTTGCCCAACGAACGAATAGAAAGATAAGGTGCCAGCTTAGCACAAGTGTTAAGTATTATTTATTGTATTATAAAGGGGATGACCATTTCAAGAATATTATATCTACCTGTATGATAAATATTTTGTGTTTTAATTTCCGTCTAAATTGCGTGTTAAAATTTAACAGTCAATGAGCAACTTATAAAAATACATTTATTAATTATTATTGCTTAGAAAAAAAAAAAAAAAAAAAGTAGAAAAAGTTAAAACGGTACATTCATCATCGCTATCATCTTTGGTTGTATCTATTAAGTATTTCATTATTGAATTATTCTGTAATTTTTTTTAGTACGCTTCGCAAAAAAATTTCAGCAAGAATTTTATTGAGTTTATCGTTATATGCCGGGCTAAGGTATTTATGGTATTAAGGACATTAGCTTAATAGTAATTAGCACGAAATTGTTCAAAGAGCGACATAAAGTTGTAAAAAAAAGTATAGAAGCATTGATCGTCTCTGTTAGGAGTAAAGGATTGGGAACATGTAAAGGATAGGGATCTACTGGTTATTATTCAAGTATAATTGAGAGCTCCTGAAGCTGTAACAAGAAATAATGTATGATTAATTCATAAGAAAAACTATTTTCTACTTTTTCGTACAATAAAAGCTCGTCTTTTTAACTTTTTTTAAAGTTTTTTTATTTAAATTTTTAATTTTAAACTAAAAAAGAATATAATCAAATATGGTGGAAGCGACGGTAAAATCAGGTTATATGCATTACAATGCATAGTCATTAAAAATAGATCAATCGGAAACCAGGAATTAGGTCAAATTTAACTTGAAAGATAATTGAGTACAAACAACGGATAGGTGAAACTAAATAAAAACTCGTAACAAAGGTGGTATTTTGGTTTTAACTTTGTCTGGAATTGAACTTAAATCTGAGTCGAATTTTAAAAGCCTCGTGTAAATAATAAACGAGTGAAAACAAACAATTGACTGAGTTAATTGTTGAAATAGCATGAATAGAAAGGGTTGAATATCGGTGCTTTTTATTATGGCGACCATTTATTTGGTTTTCTAAAATTTCGAAATTTTTCGAAAGTATTTTTTTTTTTCGAGAACGTTTCACAAGATTACTAATTGAAGCTATCTGCAAATTTTCAACTTCCTATCTTTTATAGTTTTGGAGAAAAAGTCATCAAAGTTTTGTCCTAATTTGCGCCCTCGTGAGATGTTTATGAAAAAATGTCTCAAACAAAAGTTGTTTATTTTTTTATAAGGAACATTTTTTACATTTTATCTTTTGTTCTATCGAGACGGTTTATTAAATGAGTTCTACGGACTCAAGACCTTGACTTATGTTGCTCATTTACTTATAAGGTTTAGCTTTATATCTGTTTTCGTTTTTGAGTTATCGTGCTTTCAGACGGACAGACAGACAACCGGAAACCTTTGGATGATTTTATGAACAACTATTCCAAATTTTGTTCGTAGCATCAATACTTTTAAGCGTTACAAACTTGGAACTAGACTTAGTACATCTTGATATATTTCATAAATACGTGGTATAAAAATTGGGCAACCTTGTTAGATGTACAATATTTGTTTTTAAAAATGATTATAGAATATTAATTAATTAGTAACTCTGTATATATTATACTAAATACCTTAAAAAAATATGTTTTTGTTATAAGAAATGTTTATTGTATATATGGAACATTCCTTTGTATTATTTTTTTTTTGAATTAAAGTATTAATGATTACTGTGCTTCAACTGTTGTTCATGCAATAGTTTTCCAAGAAAATATAATTCCTTTAAAAGCCATTTAATAGTATAAAAATAAATACGTCAATATCTATTACGTTATGTAACATTTCACTCACAAAATTATTGACTATTCGCTTATCCAAAATATCAAGCTGACCTCTACTGATTTAAATATGAAATGGAGAGGAGGATGTAAGCATTATCTTAGAACATATAATTAATTGATATAAAAAGGGTTTGAATAGATTTTATGTCCTATGATTTTTTGTTTGTTTATACCATGAAGATAGCTGTTTATAGAATCATCTAATTATTCCAATTCCGGTTTCCCACCCGTCCATCTATCCGTCAGTGATCACGTTACCTCAAAACCGAAAAGTCGACATATCAAGCAAAAATTTTATCGTTAGACCAAGTATAAAAGTTTAAATGTAAAAAATGTTCCTTATAAGAAAATTAACTACTTTATTTTAAAAACATTTTTTGTAAATATCTATGTTTACCCGTGAGGGCACAAATTAGAGCAAAACTTTGGTGCCCATTTTCTCCAAAACTGTAAAAAATAGAGACTTAAAAATTTGCAGGTAGCTTCAACTAGTGATTTTGTGAAAGATTCTCGAAAAACGAAAGAAATTTGTTTTGGTTTTTGAAACTCTTCTAATCGATTTAAAATAATGCAAGCAGTGATATTTAACACTATACAGGGCATTTCAACAATTAACTCTGTCAATTATTTGTTTTCACTTATTTTTGAATATATTTATTAGTCCAACAATTGCAATGATGAGATTTATTCTCCATTGTTTAATCTTGTTTATTTTCACAGGATGAAAATGAATTTTATCAGAGAGGGTTTGCCTCTGAATTAATTTAAATATAATAAATGAAATTTAAGATGCTAGATAAATAAAGGGTGTACCCTTCGGATACACACTGAATCTGATTTTGAAATAAAACAATTAATTATTATTTAATTGAGCAATTAACATGATGGTAATAAATGATTATCGAATATGTTTCTACCTATTTTCATTGTTTTAATCAAATTATCAAGCAAATTATTACTCAATAGCTTATCTTAGTTAAATTCACTTCTGCACTATATTTAATATTCAAGTCAAGGAGAGTAAAATCTAACGTGAATTTCATCAAGTGATAGGAACTTTTCAAGGCGAGATATATTCTTTTACATTAATTCAATACAAGGGTATCCTAGACGAAACTGCTTTCTTTCGTTTAGCGCAAGAAACTCTAGTAATCGAGGAAATAAAATCGAAAAAAACAAGCTGATCCAGGAATCGAATTCTTACCTGTAGATTTGTATGAGAGCCGAAGGAAAATATTTACCTGAGTGTACTAAACAAAATCATAACCATGCGAACTTCCGCTTTGTCTATTTACGCCCATAAAGTGGGACCGAAGTATCCTACTTTCGGACACCACAATCTCTTTATTTAACATTTACTAAAACAATAGGATTTTATGTTTTGGACGATTTAAGCATTTTTTGATTCTTGACATTTTTTATCTTACCTCACCGTTTTCGATATGTATGCATTTGAAAAAAAAATTTGCATTTTTAAGCTAAATTTTTGCATCGACAAAATGATCGATTAATAATCTCGTATGATTGTGATGAAATATTTGATTTAAAAATGATTGAAATTTATATTTGGACTATTCTAATCACTTTTTGTGTCGTATGATTTTTTACCTTACTTCACCGTTTTCGAGATAGAAGCGTTAATAAAAAGGGTAAAGCCCTTAAATCTCAAAAAGTGGAGGAATATTAAAACATAAAAAGCGCTTCGAATAGTTAGAAGAATATTTAGTTTTATCCCAAAGAAAATTATACAAGTGGCCATGTTATTCAATTAAATTGCTTACTATAACCATTGTACTGCTTGCTATCCTGTGTATACAAATGAGCAATATATGATAGTATTTGTTTTAGTGTTGACATATTTACTGCGCTAATACAACTGCTATTTAGAGAAAAGAGAGATTTTTTCTCTTTTTAAGGTATTTCGTCTCTGTCATGTCGTTAGAAATACCATGATAAGCAGCAAATTGATGGGACACCCTTCTAATCTTTTAAAAAAAACAAACAAAGATTTAATTAAATAAGTTTGCATTTAATCAATACATATCATTAATGAATTATTATATAATAAATTATAATATATGAGTATTTATTTATTCATAAATTAAATAATATTATAAAACTATTGTTCACATTTTTTTTATTCATATCCATATTCACAGTTTATTGCTCTAACAAATATAGAAAAAAAAACTCTTAGCTTTACAACCATACAGTCACTAGTAGTAGTGTAACTTGCAGGCAATATGTGAAACGGTATATAAAAATTTTTCTTAGCAATCATAATAATATTTCAGTATAGTTTGCACGCTATCCATCGTCGGCCGTCCTAAAACTCAGCGCATACATGAATTACTAATTACTTTTATGTAATAAATAAAACATTATTTTGTTTTAACTTAGAACACTCTATATGTATGCCTAGTCTATGCTCAAGTTTGTAAAAACAATTTGGGAAAGATTCAAAGTGGTGTCATGGCTAAGTGCGAATGGGTTCAAGAAAATTAGCAATTTTTTAATTTTCTTTTAATTCTGAAACGACTAGTTTTTTATCGTAATGTTGCAGATTCTTTATACTCTGTATATATAAATATATCAAAGTGTACCAAGTTTTTTCCCAAGTTTGTAACGCTTGAAAATATTGATGCTACGAACCAAATTTTGGTATAGATGTCTGTCAGTGACACGATAACTCAAAAACGAAAATAGATATTAATCTGAAATTTTCATAGCCTGCTCAAGACGTAAAAAGTGAGATTGAATTCGTAAATGAGCAACATAAGTCAATTAAACCGAGATATACAAAAAAAGTTTAAGTGAAAAAAATGTCCCTTATAAAAAAATAAACAACTTTTGTTTGAAACATTTTTTCGTAAATATCACTCTGTTTACCCGTGAGGGCACAAATTAAATTCGAACATTATATAGTATGTATTATATGAGAATATCAGTTATGTGTGTGTGACAACACAGGCGTGTTATATATACACGACTATGGTTACCTAAGAGTGACTATTCTTCTTTACTTACATGACGTAAAAAAACAAACAATTACGTAATCAACACTGTCTATACATGGTATTTCAACAATTAACTCAATTGTTTGTTTTCATTTGTTAATTTATGAAAATGAAAGAATCATGCCTCGATTTTAGACCCAGCTCCTTTCACTGATCAAACCACTAAAACAGAAGATAAAAAAAATAAAATACACACTTATCTAGAATGATCGAGATAATTGTGCCACTTGAAAATCATTCCTAACAAGTGAAATTTACAAAATTTAAAAAACCCCGACCAATTTTCGGCTACGGAACCATAAACTCGCATTTGAAACATATCTCCATTAAACTCCCTTTTTCCTTAAAACTTTTTCCAAACTGAGCCAATTTGGAATATCATCGCTAATTTTTAGTTTTTTGGGTACGGAACTCTAAATTCGAACTTGAAACATAGCTAAAAACACTCTCGATTAAATTACCTTTCAAAGAAAACCAAAAAAACTAAATCGGTTCATCCGTTTAAGCGCCACGATGCCACAGACAGGCAGACACACACACATAGCGGTCAAACACCCCTTTTCGGGGGTTAAAAATTCATAGTGTTAAAGACACAAGAAACTCTTGAATAAGAACATGATGGCTCTGTTGTGTCAATACCTGGGCATGAAAAGTCGGTTGAAAAATTTTACGAAATTAGAGATCGCGACTTTACTATATTATGATATGGTTGTTGAAAATTTAAAATTGAAACCAGGAAAGTATTTAGCTTTGCTAAAACTTAAAAATGTGGGGAAAAGTTTTGCAATATCAAGACTATTTGAAGTGTGATTCCACTTTTGATATTTTAAGAACACTTTGTATAATGAACTTAAATAAATATTACAGTTTCTTTATAAAATCAATTATTATTACGATTGTTACACATTCATAATATCTGCAACAAATGAAGGTTTTCTGTTGTTGTATTTATTTAATATTTTAAATTATGCTGAGCTAGGCCACACAGAGCGTTAAATACTTGCTGCTACTGACGTTAATATTATGTTCGTTATGTTTGCATGCGAAAAATTATTCATTTTTATACCTATTAATGTTTATTTGTAATTGAGATCACAATATTCATTGGATAGTTTTTATGCGAATATAGTTAATTCCGAGTACATTAAAGACTGAAAAAAAACTTTTCACAAAAAAATTAAATCGACTTAAAAAAATATTCCTAAACTAATAAATTAATAGACACTTAAAAGTAAAAAAAATAACGATAATATAATGTAGTTACAATTACTTTTGGAGTCGGTATCAACCAAAGAAACAACTGTGACAGAACAGTTTGCTACATTAACTTGGCTGACACCGACTCCAAAAGTAGCAATAATTTGCAACGACATTATATTATCGTTCTTTTTTTACTTTTTAGTGTATATTAATTTGTTTTGAAATATTAAGTTCACTAACTAATTTGTCAATAAAAAAAGGATAATCGAAATCGGTTGGCGTGATATTGAGTTATTCGTCCATTTTTTTAGCATATTCTTAAAGCAAATTTAAGGCTTAGATGGTTTTCTCATGGATGCCATTGTCAGAACTGGACTCAATTGAAATGGGACCACTTATATATGGTTTTCTCGTGGATGCCAATGTGAGAACTGGGCCAAATTGAAGTGGGACCACACGGAAAGTATCAGCTTTTAAATAAAAAATTATCAAGATCGGTTCAGTCAGTCGAAAGTTCTGAGGTAACGAACATTAAAAAAATACATTCGAATTGAGATCCTTCTCCTTTTTTGAAGTCAGTTAAAAAGAGCTTTATTTGCTATCCTATATACTTCGGGGAATACTAATTAGAGACAAGAAAAAAAAGGATTATTAAAAAACCGATGTTTTTTATAATAAAAATTGATTTTCAAAAAATTGCTTATTAAGGATGTATGAGCCTAACAATAATGCTTGATCTAAAGGATTAAAATTGTTAATGTGGTTAAAATTTCAGCTTAGATATCCATGCAAATTTTAAGAAAAAAATCATTGAAAATTGGTATTAAATACTTGGAGATATTTAAAAAAACGACAATGTCGTTATTTTGAAAGTTTTTGATATTTTCCACTTAAACACTTAAAACGAATGAAAAAAAAAACTTGTAAAAAAAAAGTAAACATATTAGCAATTCCCTAGAAAAGAAAAAAAAAGTCACAATTTACTACGGTCAAAATTTCTCTCTAAAATTGTATACGATAATTGGGGTATACTATATAAGCCAATTTTGGTATTGGGCAGAAAAAAACTCTTTGGTTAAGGATCTTCTCAAAGAACTTCTAATAAATATAATTCAGCAATTTTGTAAAATCAGATCTTCAATTCTTCTTATGAACTAAAATTGTCAAGAAGTGCGATTGAATTTTTCATTTCAATTCAAGTAAAAACCTCTATACTTATTGTTATCAAATATTTTGAGAAAGATGTTGCAAGAAAATTTAATAAACAGTGAGAATTTGGCCAAATGACAAAATCGATATGTTTTTATCTAGCATACTTGAACTTATTATTATACTTGTATTATTATTATTATAAATTATATTAGCACACATTATGAAATTATTATAATGAGCCATTATGATTCAAGTTAAGGCCTAAAAACAAAACAGATAGGTATACTGTAGTAACATTCTTTGGCCAAAGAAATATTGGTAGTGATACTATTATATCAAAAGAATCAACTTTCAAAATTCTCTGATCATTCTCGATTTTCCAGTAAGATTTTACTTTTGTATTTCTCAAAAATCTTTCCTTAAAGAAAGCAAAAATCTAAAAAAATTAATTCCGCTTGGCTTTTTTATTTTCTAGAACAATTAAGACTTAAAAGTCAAGAAAACTCAGTTTATTTGACTATCAAACCAATATTTTTTTTTAAATACTGCCTGAAATCGACTCAAATAATCATTCTTTCCATGGGATTTTCAGCGATATTACAAAAACTATCTCCTATCATTATATGAACCCGATTTTTGTACTGAGAGTCCGAACTTTTATCGAAAAAGGGGAAACTAAGAAAAAAAATTTTCTTTAGAAAGTAGCAAAATCACAAATAATTTATTTTATTTAAGGTCGCTTATAACAAACAATTTTTCAAAATTTGATAAAACTAGGTATATAGGTTAATTTTAACCCAAAGAACACAAAAATCGTCTATAAGACGATTAAGTGAATAATTTGGATGGATTCGCCAGAAATCATATGTGCAATCTCGAGATCTAAGTACTCACATCTAACCGTCAATTAATTGGATTTTTGGTATTTTAATGCTTTAAGCAGCTATCACGTGATTGAAAACGATTTGAATTGGTTAAATTTTGCGACGAAGCAAAAAATTAGTAGCCTACGATTGGCCATAGCTTTTATACATTTATAGGTAATAACACCTATTTGCCTGAAAATAGCGGCATTGTTTTGATAGATTATTTAAATCGAGAAATTTCATTTATTACTTCTTTTAAAAATACTCTAATCTTTCCTTTATTCTTGAGAAAGTATTAAAATTATATTGTTTGTAAACTATATCGTTAGCCATTTATATTATATGAAGTAAGAAGAGTTCTAATGGACTTTCATATGTATAAAACAAAGAGGGGTAGTTTATGTGTATACTTTAATGAACACTGCCGGTAAGACTTATCACTTGAAGTTGTACACATACAATACCAATCACACACAGTAAAACATCACCATAACACACCATAAAACACACGCCCATAAAAACTCTTCTTACTTCATATATTTTATAGGGCTAACGAAATAGTTTACAATCGGTATATTTAATAGTGTGCAAAAATAATTGACTCGGAATACGATTTCAAAAGTCTTCAAAATGATTCACACAAAATAAGATAAAAGAAACTTCCGTAACTTTTCAGTACAGGAACTTCCGAACTTACTCTTACACTGATATTTATCTTAAATATTTTTATTTCCTTTGACTGATTAAAACAAAACAAAATAACGTGTACTACAATAATATGTCAAAAGATAAGATAAAGGCTAAATAAAACTCTAAACATCAAAAAAATTTACACAAAATTCATATAAATTATCCATAAAATGTAAATTAAATTAAATTTTTATATATAATACCTACATATAACATAACCTATTGGTTAGTAACCTATTGTGTTTAGGCACGTGTGTAAAAATAAATCACTTTTTACCTCCATATAATAACTAACAAATTACAAAACGCTTCACCGGGAAACAGTAATCCGATTCTATTATTGCAGGCGTAGGTAAGTTTAAAAAAATTTTTATCTATTTATCCATGAATACCAGTAATAGAGGTAATCGGAAAAAAATAGATCAAAATTTTTATAGACCCGGAGTATTGTTGTAATTACGAGTTGGTTTGGTTGAGCTTGTCGACTATAGAGGAGTTGGTTGGGTTTTGAAGTTTTTAGCTCTTGCGTTCCAAAATGAGGGGAGCTAATAATCTGGGGGAGAAAGTCCGTCATTTTTGAGTTCACTACTAAACCGATTTTAAAAATTCTTTCACCTAGAGAAGGCTACATTTCAGGAAGTGATTTGGGCTGTACTTTATTTTCAATATAATTAGGGGTCCGCTCCAAAAGTTAAAATCAAGAAGGGAAGAGAATTGAATCCGATAATGCGGAAATCTACTAGTTATTATTATTTATATTGTACTAGCTGTGAACTACCCGCTTTGCTGGGCAACATCCCCACTTCCACCCCTCCCTCCACATTTCCTTGCATGGGATAACAGTTTTGTAATGTACACGTCATGCTCTTTTATTTGATACCCCACTTAGGTATATTTGTAAATATTCGATAATTCCTTCCCACTTTCTCGCTACACCTTTCTACCCTCCGAAGGTTAAAAGTAGATAAAAACATTAGATCTTTGAAGCTTGTTGTATATCGTGTCAATATTTGAGCTTAATCAATGCACAACTTTCTTAGTTTTTTAAGCATATCCCTTTCATCCCCTATTTCATCCCCTTACTCTACTATAATATGGATGTATTATACATAAAAACCTTCCTCTTGAATCACTCTATCTATTAAAAAAACCGCATCAAAATCCGTTACGTAGTTTCAAAGATTTAAGCGTACATAGGGGCATAGGGTCAGAAAAAGCGACTTTGTTTTATAATATGTAGTGATTTTATCTAAAGATATTCTAGACCAAATTTTTTTGGGCATCCCATTGATATTTTTTTACATTTTATATTTCGTAAAAAATAGGTGAAGGCTTATCTTAATTCGATTCTTAGACCAAATATCCATTTCTGAATTTTATTCATCAGAACAAAAAGTCAAACGTAGAATTTTACTTCATTTCAAATACCTTCTGCTTTCAATTATTTGGTCTATGTCTGGAAGTTGAGAGTGTTTTACACCAGATTTTTGAAGAAAATATACCCACAATTTTATTAAAAGATATACAGGATGCTTGAATTGTTGAATTCAAATATTCCTCATTTATATAGAAAAAAAATTTTATTTTATTAATAATTTGAATTATTTTAATTATATGGCCAGGTCAGTAGAGTGACTATGTAGGGTAGTGGCGTAGTAATACACATTATATTGTTGGGTCCTCGATAATTCTCATGATGGTCACTATTTTCCAATAACTTTTCCATGCTTTCCAGATGAATAATTTTTATTCTCTTTGATGCCATTTATCTTGGTTGTTGTTATATTTACTAGAAAAATAATTTTTCTCTGCTGTTTGGTACATGAATGAGCTTTTACTAAAATATTCCCTATTATTTTCTTTTTCTAGCTGTAAAATATAGCATAAAAAAATAATTTCCTTATTGTATTAAATTTTAACATTTTAAACCTCTTGAAAATCGGAAAAAAAATCACCGATAATTTTTTCTGCCATGGCTATATCAAGATTAATATCAAATGAACCGTTTAATTCGTTAAGATTTAACGAATAAGGAACTTTTTAAACAGCTGTAACTATAAACAAATACATTCTAAATTCAGGAGACTTAAATGTATTATTATAATTTGTTCATTCAGTTAGCGATCGTTTATACAGAGTGTTCCGTGGCTCGATGGACATAAGTTAAGAGCGTTTTGCTCATTTGCTTTTACATGGTGGTATATGAAGAAGTCGTAATAAATGTTGATTTTTTAGTCAATAAGTGCTTTTAAAAATGTTTTTCCATTTACATAAAGAACTTTTATCAATATTCCTCAAGTTTTAAGCTTCAAAATCATACCAAAATTAAGAACTGTGCATAAAAACATGAAACTTCCTCGACTTTGATAGTTAATTGCTCCTAAACCGTACAGAGAATTGAATTTTCCGCAAAAAACGTATAAAGAAATGATTAATTGATAAATAAAATTTCAAATTTATCGAAATATCTTAACAAAAACAGTTTTTGCAACAGTAGCATCTAGACGAGCCTTCAGTGAACAAACTATAGTCCAGTTATATATACTTGTAACTTATATCTATACTACCTACTAATTAGACGTTTATGTTAATGAACTTCCGTTTGACTGGCTGCTATAGCTTGCTGCCCTAACTTGACTGTACTGTTTATAATCATTATATTATATTATATTATATTAGTATAAATATATTAATTAATTTTTGTGCATAAGATTATAATACTTATTATACATACTTATGAAGAAGAAGAAACACATATTGTACCTTAAGAAAAAGAAATAATGGAATATATATTTCAAGGTTAAAATAAAAATCATATTTTCAATTTGTTTAACCCTCTGTCTAAATCACTAAATCTTAAAAAAGTCAATAAACCTATTGTCCAGAATTTGGGTTTTCCATTACCCGTGGCCGAACTTGAAACTTAAATTATATAAGTTGTATATGCGATGTCATTAAATTTTTTTTACCCAGTTTAGGGAAGTACTTACGTTAACGGAATTTTAATTCTGATTTCGAATTATTTTAATTCAAATTATCAATATTTATAATTTTAATTCAAACTTGGAATTAAAATTATCAATATAGACAATTTTAATTCGAAATTTTAAATTAAAATTGTCAATATCCAAACTCCTTATAATGTTCCTTATATAAACCAGCTTTCTGTGAATTAAAATTACCAATACTGATAATTTTAATTCCGTAAATTGTTATTTAAATTTGAAAAAAAAAAACTTGAAGTTTTGAAAAGTAAAATGGCGTGCCATATAAGTTCTTGTAATCGGTACGAAAATTCAAATCGAAATTTTCATCACCTTTAGATGAAAATCTGTATCTACGCTCTTGTGTTTGTGAAATGGCAGATTCAAAAATGCATAATAATTACTGATTGAAAATTGAAATTTCGGTCTGAATTTGAAATATATAATCGCGCCAACAAATGAGTGGCTAGAACTAAAAAAATATAAAGAACTTCAAATTTTTATGTTAATATTTAGAAAAGTGGAAATTCCCATCAATAATTTTCTTGGGAGCAATCAATTCGAAGCGTCGACTTCAAAGCTCACAAAAAATTATTGATTTATACTCTTTTTTGTCGGTTCTATTTTTTGCAAAACATTTTTAGATATTACCGAAGAATTTCGTATACAGTTTAAACTAGTATAACTCGGTTAATTTTTGACCGAAAACGATCATACAGTGATCGTTCGACATGTTTCCCTATCATTGGAATTTTCCCACTGCATGTTATCAGCGAAAATTAATGGTTCAAAATTAATCTGTTAAACATCACTTCCTTCGAGAAAATTTTTGCAACCGGAATTTTTTAATTAGATGCCTTTTCCAAATAATCGGCTTGATAGCGCCAGTGTAGGTCAAAAACGTTAGTTAGTAAACTTAAATATGAAAATTAAGTAGGAAATTTTAATCGGGTGTTCTTGTATAATATTATATACACCCGTTATAGGAAAACGAAGAAACTTATTAATTTAATAAGACATACTATTTACATATATGAAAATGACAGGAAAATTAACTAACCTGTAGTAATAAAATAAAATTTATTTACAAAAAATAGAACCAACTTCAAAAAAATGCACAAGTAAAAAATAATGCAAAGTATAAGAACGAATAATTGTTGACTTCGAGTTGAAACATATTTATTTCTCACAAAGAAATTATTGATTGGAGTAATAAATTTAAAATTATTTTTTACTTTTTAATGCACTTTTTGGAATCAATGTTTTGCAAAGTTTTATTTTGTACTTTTTTTAGTTAGTTTAGTTTAGTTAGAAGACATCTATACCTTTGTACATAATAAAAAGTTATTTACACTTATTAGCCCATAACTCGAAAAATATTGGACCGATTTTGCAGAAACTTGTACTGTTCTTTAACTTAAAATAAATGTAAGAAGCCAATAAAAAAATGGTCACAATCCAAATAATATTTTGGAGAAATGCATAGACATACATATATACATACATACACCTATATATGTTGTGAATGGATTGCCGAATCATTTGCTTTACAAAACAGTTCTGTTATCCATAACAGCAGAATAACGTTAAGGAGGATTGCGATTGTGCTACGTTTAAAACAAAAAAAAAACAAACTTTTATGTGGCGTTTCATTTACCGTGCTTTACTACCGTGCGTAACCTTTATGCAATTTTGCGTGCTAAAGTTCAGTAAGTACGAAAAACTGCTAAAAGCCATTCAGCTGTTTCGTATAACGGAACTGGTTTGTAAAACAATGATCGGTTATGTAAAACATCTGATTTGGCATTCCTGTACATGCATATCGAATTGATAACCTCCTTTTTTGAAGTAAGTTAATACAATTATAAACAAAATATTAAACACTGGTAATGATTTGTTATCAGCCGATTCTAATTAAATTCAATTTATCGGGTTATTCGATGAGCATCGGGTTATAGAATGCACTTTAAAATTATATTTTAAACAATTAGTCAATCTTTGATAAAAATTTTTCTTTTGCTTCTTTAGGTGAATAAATCTTTGACATGCTAACTTTATGCAAATTAATAAAATTTTAAGAAAAAATTTGCACAAGTAGTTTTAAAAAAATTAATGCTTAATTTTTAAATTTTTTATAACTTGTATAAGATTTAATCACCTCGATCACTGAATATAATTTGAAAATATTTGTTTTTTTCCAAATGAAGTAATTAATGTGGAGTTACACCGTTTAAGACAAATTTTTACCTACCAAGTACAATTTTTGTAGAAAAGATTTCTAAATATTCGCTTTTTTTTACATTTAACGGGATCCTGCAATAAAATCATCATCATTTTTCAAAGCAAGTTTTTAATATTATTTTGGGAAAATAAGTTAATAACTAGCTCGACCGTGGGGAATTTTAAATTTTAAATTTACGTCTTTTTTTCTTTATATGCAGCTTTATTACAGATATGATGTGCAAATTACATAATGATCAAAATAATTAAATCTTAATATTATTTTTCTAGCCGGCTTTTTCCTAAGCGGTACATTTTAGACGGTGAGTCTGTTTACGTCATTAACCCGCACGATAAGCTTGAAAATGAGGGGTAAATCATGGAATTTCATAAAAGAATAAGGAAGATATCGCGTGAGCAGGAAAAACAGGCCAGAGAAATACATAAACATATAAGATATGTCTGCCACAAAAGCTGTATTATTTTGGTATAATTTACGGCCTTAATGTCGTAGTAAATAGGTGAAAATAGCAGTAAGTAGTATTAGTGAGGCATTGAGATGCCGAAAATTTCTTAGTTTGTAAAACTAGTCGTATCAGTGACGATTGTCATATTTACGTTCGAAATCAAAATCGTTGCGTTGTTAAGCATTAAAATGTAAAGACAAAGCAATATATAAAGGTAATACCAGGCTGCGAAGTACAGCATGAAATTAATACACAAAAATAACTTTGATATTGTTTATCTGAAATAAATAACTGAATAAAGACATTAAATATTTATTTGTAAAAATATAATTGGAATTATTTGAAACTTGATAAATAATTAACTAATAACTGACGATATGATTCATTTAACTACTTATTATGGTAAGGTATTCATTACTATTTATTTTCTATATTTTAATTTCGAAAAAAACTGAAACTTAATCTTACACAAAATTTCTAAAGCGCAAGAAATTTTTTCTTGTTTCAAAATATATTCCGTTGCGTTTAAAATGGAATCGGAAAATTCCTTAGAGTGAGGAGAAATTTACTTAGGACGAGAAAATGTTTCGTGACACAATAAATTTTTTCTCAAGTAAATTTATTATAATACGTCAACATTCTAGGTATTCTAACTTTATTTCTAGTTGAAATGTTTCAGCAAAGCGGATATATCAACTGAAGTCTGAAAAAAATGCGAACAATTTTAAAATAAAAAGGTCTTTTGTTTAAAAACTGAAACAATTTCAGAGAAAATTTTCTTTTCGTAGATAATTTTGATCCAACGAACCATCCGATTCAATTTGAATGTCGCCAAAATAAGTTATCAATATATGTATTAATAAAAAACCCTCAAACATGCCTTTATTCCCGCTTATTTAGTACAACAATGTTGTTTTCAAACTAAAAGCGAAAATTAAGTTTAAATATATATTGAAATTACTAAAATTTTTGCCAAATTTTCTTAATTTACCAAAAAAAATTAGGATGTGATATCAGTATATCTAAAACACAAATGGAAAATGTCGCTCGAAGAGGTACATTATACCAATTTCAAAAATTTCTGAACTGATGCCCCAGCGGAAATTTTAATATGCGTTAAACTGAGTTTATTTCAATATTTTAAATTTTTAATCTCAACCAAATCTTCTAATTTTCCCAAAATTGAAAATTTTTATAACAATAATTTTTTTATACAATAATGTATCAGAAACATTGCAAATCGATTTTTTAAAAAAATAGCAAAATTACACACAAAGCAAAAATTTTCAAATGATTGCAAATATTTTTGCAAAAAAAAATATATTATATTGTCACATGTTTATCCCTTGAAGTTGTTTACTCATCATAATTATCTTCTTGTTTACATGTTTCAACGCAAGTCAACACGTGAAAACACATATTAATGAAACGTAAAAACAAAATCAAATATTTAAAAATTTGGATTACTATTTACAAGTAAAATTTTTTCTGGAAATTAAATCCAAAAACAATTCACTACTAACTTAATCAAATGGATTAAAAACTGATTCTGTTTATCAATTTTATAAACAAAGATCAAAATAAAAAAATTATAGATGTTTTGAGAAACGATTTAACAAAAATTTTACTACATTTTTCATCATTTTCAAAAAACAAATCAGTTGGTTTTAACGAAATTAATATTATAATATTCACAGTGTATTGTTGTCTGTTTTTTTCAAACAAAATTGGGGGGCGTATAATGGAATAAATACAAAAAATATTAAATTTCACAGTACCTGTTGCAAAGATGGCATATTTCAACAATAACTTCTGTGATGAAAAAAACTACCCGAATAAAATTTTGAAAAACACGTTGAAAGTTAAGTTTTGTTAAAAACAAGAAATTTTTCAAAAATATTAAAAACGAATTATTTCAAAAACTTTCAACTAATTATAGTAAACATTTTTCAAAAAAGAAATAACTTCACCACATTATACAATTTTTTAAAAACCAGAAAAAAATGTAAAATTATTTTAAAAACTCGTTCGTAATTTTCGTAGAGTAACAATATTCAGATAATAGTAATATACGAAAAACTTATTTTAAAATGCAATTTGCCGGCAAGTATTAAAAGCTTTGTAGAGTCGGTAACGCAATAATCAAACCACATGCAAGTCTGTCATACCGTACTACTTATGGGGATTAAAACATTGTGATTGGCCTAAAACAAACAAAGTGGGAGATTACTGTAGTATACTGTTTTTATGTTTCTTTAATATTGTTTTTTATTTTTCTAATAATTTAAATAATAAAATCGTTTGATATTTTTATTTATTTCTTTGATTCTTTTGTCTAAAACATTTAACGAAAAGAATTGTTATTTCTACTTTCGGAAAGGCCCGTTTGTAATTAATTTGGGCTTGGAATTGTTTTTAAAACAAAACAAAAACAACAATAGTAGAAAACATTTTTTTAGAATTCCGTAACTTGAAATAGAAGACGAACTTTTTCATTTTTGTGTCCCCGTAAAATTTTGAAGTACATTTTTCGCAATATACTTTTCTAAGTAGTAAAAATACAAATGATTCATATTAAATGATTTTTCAGTACTAATTGCTTACCCTAAATAGGTCTTGATTATTACGATTTTATTTGAACTTTTTTTATTTCAGTTTTTGCATTTTTTTTAGAATAATAAGGAGCTAAAAGTCACGAAAATCAATTCATTTAACTATTCGACAAATATTTTCTAGAAAATTTATATTTTAAATGAAAAATGAACCAGATTTTTGAATTTTTTGGGCAAACTCACTTGATTTAACGAGTTTTATCCAAGCCAGAAACAAAAATTCTTCTTTCTTTTTCTTCGTTTTTTATTTTTATTATTTGGAAAGTATACCCTTTAAGAAAATTATAAAAATTTTACTTATTCCGATAAAACTTAATAGATAAGACAATTTTGGGATATAGTCCAAAATCGACTAGGAAGAACTCATATTTCGAATCGATTTCAGGCAATTTCTTAGAAAATATCTATCTATTAGTCAAATGAAATGCATTTTGATAACTTCTGAGTTCTTACTAGTCTAGAAAATTTAAAATCCTATAAACACAATTATTATTATTAATTTTTCTAGTTTATCAATTAAATCACCGAAAAATCGAGAGCAAGTAAAATCGAAAAAATTTCTAAAATTTGTTTTTGAAATGATTTTGATAAAAATCAATCATGAGGATCAATTATTAAACAATTCAGCAAAAATGAACCATTGTATTAAAAAACAAAAATACTTAAGTACGGCATGTTCGAGGGGGTATATATGCTCATCGGTGCAGCATTTTTGTCGGACAAAATATTTTATTGTTTAATAGTTATTAATTTTATCAAGTGATCATAGTGTCAGAAAAATACTTATTCCTGCTGCGTTTTTTCAGCACGATAGTTAAAACATGACGTCATCATGCTTATTTGAAATGAAAATGCAACCTTTTCGAATCGTAGAGAAAAGTTTGGCAGACTCGTCAAAAGGAAACCACTCACAAAGTTTCAAGTATGTATTTATCATTTAAAAAAACCCGTGGTGTCGAGCGGTCTATGAAGTCTGTGCAGTTAAAATTAATTTTGACTGATATTTGCAGTCAATATCGAATCGATGTTGAATACAGCCTTCAATGAAAATCATTATTGATTTGTTTTTTTCATTCAGGACCGATTCTGACCGAAGCTTCCAATCAAAGTTGATTGACTGTTGTTTTTGTCTGTCAGAACCAATTCTGACTTACGGGTTTTGACTGCAGCATATACACATATATACTCAATAGGGAACGTTGCTCGCTGGAAATTAGTTGTTTCTTAGGATGTGCAAAATTCATTTTCAATTTTAATCTCATCATTTTTGAATCTTTTTATCTCTAATACCGAACACTCTGTATATATTTTTTAAATTCATGCAAACTTTGAACAGAACGACCACGGATTCCCAATAGATCAATATAATAAGCCATACCCACGTTTTGTAATTCGAAAAACTTTATGAGCAGGAAAATTATGTACTAAACTATTCGCACAATCACAAAATAAATACAATTTATTACACAGTTGAGCCCTGTTAACCTATAAAAAGAGATTTCAATGTTTGAATTTTGTCGAAACTTATAGCTCATAAGATGAATTTGACAAACAAATTTTGTAGATTTAACAATTTGTTAACGATTTTGAAAATATTATAACTATTTAATTGTCTAGAATATTATTTGGTCTAGGAAAGAGGAAGAAGTACAACAAAAAATTTGTGTTTGTTATTTTGAATTCAGACTGCTAACTTAATCCAGCCCTGTTGATGATTGAAGAAAATAATATTTATGAGCCGAGGAGAGGAAGGTAGTAGTTTCAAGAAAAGACCAAAACTAGGCGTTAACCACAGGCCAGGTGTTAAAATAAAGTTATGTAAGTGCTTCTTTTATAGAAAAAAAACTTTTAAGTGAAATAAAAATTATTTGTGTAACAATCAGGCATAGTCCTCATTTTAAGAATAAATTTTAGTATTTTTCTTACTTATATCTCCGAAACGAAGTGAGATACTAAGTTGTATTATGAGTCTTTTTGGCAGTTATAGTTACTAAATCAAATTGCATTAATTTTAAGTTTCTGTACTTTTTAAATGTTAGGTATTTATTGCACAAGTCACAAGTTAAATTTACAAAAACCCCCAACAAATGCAGTTTTTTCCTTGGAAATCACTCCAAACAGAATAAATTTTCTTGAAACATAGCTAAAAAACCTCTCGCTTAAATCATTTTTCAAAAAAAAAAAAAAAAAACTAAATGAACATCGGGGGTTAATAAAAGATGGATCAATAGAAATGTTTTTACCATGCAAAAGGTGTAAGATTTTATGCTAGAAAATAGGATCGGAATGAGAATTGAGTTATTGAGTTACCAGAATGAGAAAAGTCGTTTGTATTTAAATACTGCAACTTTAGTCGTGTAAACCAGTTTTTAATAGTCTCTAATCTCATGTTCCAATTTTTTGTCACTACACTCTTTTATTGTACATTTTTGCGTCAACGAAATAAAACTGTGAGAAACATCAGCAATATTGTTGCTTAAGACGCTATATTGACAGTGTGTGGGTTTCAGGACCAGGGGGCAGAAAGTGGATTTAAATTTAAATTACTAGATTAGGCAAGTAGTTAAACGTTGCCAATCCAAGCCTAGCATTCGATTTAATGGCTCAATATCGTTCCAGTCCCTATTTGAAAGGCCTCGTTTTTCAAAAAGACTACGCTTTAAATTAAACGGCTAATTAAGTGGTTGGATGCGACATATACAAAAATCTATTTTTTCGAACCAATAATTTAGTATCCATTCAACCCAAGAAAGATGTCTCTATTCCTAAAAAACAAGCACTGATTTCTGAATTTTTTTAAATAAAGGAAATAATTAAAAATTGAATCATATCAATATATTTAATAGATAATTACAAAAATATGATTGCACTAACAATATTATAATTATATGTAAAATACTTTTTTTTTTTTAAATAATAAATAACAAAAAATAAATACAAAATCAATTAACTGGTATCGTTAATCACTTCCTTTAATGTATTCTCATCCACCAATTTAGTTACCGTCTCCGATATTTCACTATCATTAGTTTTAATTTGACTCGATGTTGCTATTGAAGATGTTAATTCCTCTTCAATAACATTATGTAATGGCAGTATTAAATGCTGTATCGGTTCTAAAATAACGGTTCGATCTAATGTTAAATATTTACCTTTTTCTAAAACGGTAACAGGAACACCTAAATATTTGGAAATATGTAATGTTGGATAAACTAATTTTATACAGTTCTGAATATACGGGATTAGCTCATAAACAAAACACTTGCAAAACAGCGTAAATTGTTCTTTTGCGATTTCTGTAAATGCTTGATGCTCATGTTGATAAAATAACAATATAATATTTGCAACGTCCTGTAATGATTGTTGCACAGTTTGGGTAACGTGATAAACTAGCGATAACGGTGCACAAACTCGTAAATCATTGAATGCTGTTAACAAACAATTACAATATTCGGCTAATGGATAAAAATCTTGAATATTTTCTAATTTCGGTGTTGTATCATTACTATCTACTCGTTTAAGTGGATTCGAATTACTGCTACTAGAGGCAACACCTGATGTTGTGTAAACTTTGTTGATTAGCGTAAAACTATCCATATCACGTTGAAATTTTTTTGTACCATTTGTAACGGTTTGTTTGAAGTAACGTTTTATACATTTTGTTATGATTGGTGCAATTAAACCACGAAAATCACAACCAACTTTGCTGAATGATAATCCAAAGTACATGCATTGACTTAATGTTGAACCGAATGAAGAGCCATCATCGCATTCGTTTAGATCTTGTTCCATTGTTTTTAAAAATTGTGAAATCTGAAAAATATTATAATAATGAGACAATCATAAATCTTTTGATAATTATAGGTGAGAGATCTTGATGTCCACTTCGACGATGCCAGAAATGTTATCATAACATCGATTTTTAATTTAATAACGACCATGAAGTTACCTTTTACTTCTAAAATACTATTTAAACTTTATTATCTTGCTTTTTAAGTTATCGTAATAGCGTGTAAATAGATTGAATAGATTTATTCAGCCCCGATTAATAGAGTCGTAGTAAGTGTTATATGATTCAACTTATAAAATTTGTTTACCTTTTCTTGTATCCAACTTTGAAAAATTGCAGCTTCATTAATATGTTCGTCATTTTTAGTGATCACTAATTTATTATCATCACTGAATATTGCATTGTATTGTGTAATTATTTGGAATATATGAATTCGAGATAATTCAATTACTTTACTAAGATGCTGTGATGCTGTGAAAAAATAAAAATGAAATTAGTTATGAGTTAAATATATTGAATAGGCATAATTGGCCCAGTAAGATTGCGGGTAGTAACCTACCCGCTACACTGAAAAATTTCAATTTAAAAAACAAGGAGTACCGCGTTATAGCCTTTACCTACTTTGTCCTCACTAAACCCCCTTCATAGCACTCGAAATATAAACAATTCCCACTTTAAAGACAAATCCACCAAATGCTATCTTTCAGATCACATTTTCCCGCTTTACTTCCATCCCTTGAACAATAAGGCGCCGTTCGGCTATGGAGCTTGTATTTTGGTATAGGCATTAGTTTAGAATGAATAAGTATAATTTTTTAATAGTATCTAATACTTATGTATTATGAGCAAATTTGGTATTAGCTTTACATCTTCGACTACCGTTATCGCATAAATTTAAATTATGAAATAAGTCTTATTCTGATATATTTGCTATAATTACTGTGATGTTTCATCAAAATCTGTCAATTTAAATCAAAATTTGATCCTTCAACTTCGTAGATTATTCAAAATACCTTGGATCATGTTAGCTCAACTTAGCCTCAATTAAATTTTAACAGAAAAAAAATAGGCAGTAGGAATATCCTTGAAAAGTGTTATAACAGCGACTTTTCTTCGCGCTCAGAGACTGTTTTATAAGTAAATCAATCATGGTAATAGACTCTTCTGTTAACTTCTTCTGTCTGACTCTCTCTCTTAAACTAGGTACTTACGTTTATCTTTTGGAATTTCATCTAAAATTGATTGTAGCCAACTATCACGAGTTTGTAAAAATTTTAAACGTAATTCTGCTTCAGTAAATATATTCATACAACGTAAATATCCAACAGCTTGTAAACATTTTGGAAGTTGAATGTCCGAACGTAATTGTGTTAATAATTTCTGTACAATAATTAACCATAATTTTTCAACTTCACCTAATAATATCTAAAACAATGAATAATCTTAACAGAGAGGTATCAAAAAATACTGTTAAAATCGGTAGAAGGTTGAAAATAGGCTATCCCACTATTTTTGAAAAAGTACTTCAAAATGTTGATTTTGCTAATAAAAAGCCACCAAAAATTTATTTCGGAAAAATACACACGCTTTCTTGCCAAAAACTTAAATTAAAATTTAAACCTTTTTTAAACTGTCAAAAACGCGGCATCCAATTTGATGACGTAATATGGGTATCACTATACGAAATAACACAAATAAGTTTGACAGATATATTCATAGACATCTGATTATAATAAATATAAATACTTATTATCTATGTATATATTATACCTAGCTGTCTACACTGAACTAACTGATGGTCTATGACTCATACCGCTATGACATCACAGCAGGGCTTACCCGCGTTTTAGGTCACGTGATATACAGTTTAAAAATTACGATTTTTAATTTTAATATTTTAAAAGAAAAAAGTGCTTTTATGACTCGAAATCAGAATATCTAAGTATATTTTTACATAAATTTTAACTTTTTTCAATTTTCGTGATTTATTTTTGACTAACGATAATACCCTATTGAACACTAATCTATTGGCTTAAAATAAAGAAATTCACCAATGTAATTCATATTCAAAATTTTAAAAGTACTCACTGTAAAAATTTGAATATCTGGATATTTATGTGCTAATCTACGTATAAAATCAACAATTTCTAATGCATCTTCATAATTTCCATCAGCAATACTAATTTCCATTAATTCCGGTAATTGTAAGAAATCTGTTAACTGTGATGTCTTTTGAAACATTAACGTACTTAATCGACGATGTAAACTTATATCATTGGATTCTGTTGTAAAATTTGTATATTGCTGTTCAAAATCTGGTAATTTATCAACTAATTCATTTAAAAGTGTTTCGGTTGTAGCAAATTCTTTATAAATATTTCGTGTATTTTCAGCTGTTTCAATGAATTTTTTATAATTACTTATTGCTAAATCTTGTATTTGTTGTGCAATTTCAATCGATTCTTCTTGTAAATTTTGTTTTTCCTTTTGTAACTGTTGTAAATTTAAATTACCTATTTCTTTACAATACTTTAAAAAGTCTTTTTTATCTGGCCAATTTGCTGTGAATTTAGTAAAACAAATAGTTAGGTTAATCGTTACAATAGAATTTGTATTATTTATGTACCTTCTATATCTTTTGGAAGAATTTTTAAAACGTTTTCAATATCATCTTCTATATCTAATTTATTTTCTTCCATGATTCTAACAAATTTTTAACGATTTTCTTATTTGAATTATCACATTTGAGATTTGACACATAATCAAATTTGATTTTTTTGACGTAACAATTCAGTCATAGATAAATTAGAATCTTTATTTACTTGTAGATGGCTCTAGTATAAGTTTAGAAATTCAAGGCGGTAATTACAAAAAAACCATATTGCTTTATTAAAGGAAACCTTTTTATACCATGCATATATGAAATATACATAGTATATTAAGTTTAGTCCCAAGTTTGTAACGCTTAAAAATAATGATGCTAGGAAAAAAATTTTGCCATAGCTGTTCATAAAATCACCTAATTAATCCATTTCCGGTTGTCCGTCCGTCCGTCTGTGGACACGATAACTCAAAAACCAAAAAAGATATCGAGCTGAAATTTTTACAGCGTACTCAGGACGTAAAAAGTGAGGTCAAGTTCGTAAATGAGCATCATAGGTCAATTGGGTCTTGGGTCCGTAGGACCCATCTTGTAAACCGTTAGAGATAGAAGAAAAGTTTAAATGTAAAAAATGTTCCTTATAAAAAAATAAAAAACTTTTGTTTGAAACATTTTTTTGTAAACATCACTGTTTACCCACGAGGGCGTTAATTAGGTGAAAATTTTATAGTATGTATTAATATAGGAATATCAGTAGTGTGTGTCTATTTAAAAGTGAATATCTTTTGTTATTTACGTGACGTCAAAAAAACAAACGATTGCGCATCAACACTGTCTATACATTTTTGTATGTGTTATGTGATAAAGAAATCAACACTGACTATGCATGGTATTTCAACAATTAACTCAGTCAATTGTTTCTTTTCACTTGTTTAGAGTTAGATTTAAAATTATGTAATCCAAGATGGCAGGTAACTTAAGTAATGGATTGAACTAATGTTTTTTTTTGAATAATTATATTTCAAAAGCCCCCCTCTCCCAAAATTCAAGAAAATTCAAAGAATTCAGCTCAAGGAATACACGTTGAAAACTTCACTTTGGAACTTGCTGAGCGAATTTCAAGTAACAATCACCTCTGTCACCATCTTACCTCCCATGGAATTTCGGGCTACGTGCTTGGGAACAACTGTCTGTCCTCCCGCCTCCATTGAATAAAATAAAGAATAGAATAAAACCATTGAATAAAAAACTGCCTTTGAGACGAACTTTATTTATTTTTTTCAATTTATCTGAAACCTTGGATAGAGGGGACGCTATTATCAAGTTCCTGCTCCAGTCAAAAAACAATGTAAATCCGAGGCTGCTTACATGAATTTTATTTTAATATTGAAAAGAATTTAAACGAAAAATTAGAAATGGTTTCTTAGATTTGTTTACAACCTTATAAACTTAGTTACAAAAATACATATGACCTAGACGTTAAAAACGACCTTAAATAAAATAAAAAAAAAAAAAAAAAAAAATACATATCCAGATATATTTTGGTTCATTTTGGGATTTGAATAAAAATAATTTGAAATGGGTGAAAACTCACTTGATAGATTTGTTTGAAATGTTAAAAGCTTAGTTAGAAAAATATTGAACCTTATAAAAGAGTATTAACAGTAAAAACAGTATGGATATTTATTATTCTCTAAATTTCTTCAAAAATTGTAAATAAATGATAGAGTTCATATTTTGTTTGGATGATAAATATTTTTCTTTATCATTTGAAAATTGATGGATTATTTATTAATAAAAATTTACTTTGATAAATTGATTATATCAAATTGTCATTCAGTTAATGTCATTTACTTAATGAAGTTATTACCTAAATATTTATAAATTTTTCATAAATACAATAGTTTGCAGACTTGTTAAATTGTCCATCACTTGAAGCATGTGGGCCAATTTTTATATTTTGCGCGTCAAAGGCAACAGTAAACTAAATCCTTCACAAGCTCATTGTAAATAAACCTAAACATAACACCAAACTGATTTTCTATACAAAAATCATACACTTATGTAATGCGTATTGCCCATCATTGCATTGATTCAAAATATTGATTGGTTCAGGCAACATACATTACATAGATGTATGTGTTTTGTATAGATGTATAATTTTCTATAAATCACACTTTGAAAGTTCAATAACTGAAAAACGTATCGTTATTTTTCGTCAGCCCCTATAAACTTTTATTCAGGATTATATATACTTAATAGACAATAAAGAATTATTATGAAAATTAACAGTAAGTTTTTACATTACAGGGTCAATTTTAGTGCAAAATGAATTTGTATTCCGAATCTTCTGTCGAGTAAAACAATTTAAAAAAATGTTAATTTCTCGACATTTTATTCTTGAAACTAGGCGAATTTGTACATTTGCATAATTATTCTTGAATTTATTACCCTTTAAAGATTTCTTATTAAAGCCTATGGAACAATACAAGCGCACGTATTGAATTCATTAATCATTTTTTCTATAAATACTCTTTCAAGATTTGTTATTATTGAACAATAACAATTTCTCAAAATGAAATTATATTTTAGTTTGTTTGTATACTTTTATTGGATAAATTTTGTTCAAAGCCATGATAATTTTCAATTTATACGCCAATTTTTTGAATATAAATCAGTATCAATGGTGTCAATATTAACTTGTAAAACTACAAATGGTTATTTTAGAATTGAGATAATTTTAATTTAAATTTTCTGATAAAAAATCTTTTGGTTTTAGATTCAATGAAGAGCTATATAAATTACATGAAACAATCTAAAATCCCGACACAAATTTATTATGTAGATAAGTTTTGTGGACCAGATTTAACTAAAATTATTGATTATCGAGAAAAATATTCAAATCATGGAATTTATTTGAATTTTTTCTGCTCTTGTGGCCAAGAAATATTAACAATGGTAGTTATTTTTGATAGGCAACTTATTATACATATATGTAATTATAAGGATGAATTTTTGTTGACTTCGAGTTGAGACATAGTTATTGAAATAAATACCACGATGCTCGAAATAAAACACTTTTGAAATAAAATTTGTAGCAAATTGATTGGTTTTTCAAGTGACTGAAATAGCCTCGTGTCCCGAAACCCATACGTTGGCTTGTTCCACCAGCTTATTTAAGTACTTTTGACAGTCCTGTGCTACTTTTGAAGGGAAAAAGAAATATGAATTTTATAATTTTCAGAGCTTCTGATTACCAAAAAAAAAAAAGCGAGGAATTTCAGGATAGCTGCCGTTACGATGCCTTTGATATTTATCATTTCAAATCAGCATTCTAAAAATAATCCCCATTTAAAAAAAATGGATTCTTAACTCTTTATACACCTTCGATCAATTTATTTCAGGTTTCAAATTATGGATACTTTCATAATTTCTATAAATGGCTATTAATCGACGATTTTGGCAATAATGAAACGGAATCCCCAATTGGTAAAACGCTTGCTAAATTAAATGTACCTTTAAACGCAGATATCACATTGAGTGTACAAAATACTCCGAATTCACTTCAATTGTACGATATTTATAATCCAGGATACGTACGGGGTGGAAACTTAACAATGAAGTATTTTGGCACATGGATTAATGGAAAATTTATGGAATTATTACAATTTTCAAAATATTTTCAGCGAATTGATTTCAAAAAAATTACTTTGAAAGCGGCAACTGTTGTAAGTTTAGAAATTAGTCTCATACTAACCAAGAGAAAATTTTATTGTTCTTGTCCACTATTAATTTTTAATGAATTATTTTTTTCTAGGTAAAATACCAACCAAAAAACACATCTTTGGTTGATTATTTACTTGAAGATACTGGAGATAACAATTACATGGCGAAATTTTGCTTCCAAATATTTCAGTTATTGTATGAAATACATAATTTTCGGTAATTAACTATATGTAGATCATTTTTTTTTATGTAAAAATGTGCGGTTTCGAATTTTTGATTGATGACCAAATTGCAATGGTCATTTGTACATACATATTAATTATTTTAGAGATAAAAAATCAATTCACGCAAGTATAAAGGTTTACTTCATAAACCAAATTTTACTGATAAATTTCACCATTATTTCAATAAATTTCCAGAAACAAAGTCTATTTGGGCTATGTTTGGATTATTTTAAAGGCAACGCCCCGAAGGTCATCCAAATTCAAATAGTAGGACTGAATAGCAGGTAATGTTAAAATAATGCCTGTTTCACAATACACTTATTGTCGGGAAAGCTTCCTTTTCTAGATACAGCGTGTTGAAATTTCAGATAAAACGATATTTTTGTAAATATTTTTGAAACAACTGCTAAGAAAAATTTGAAATTCGGCACGTAATGCCCCAAGTATAGTTACACTAAGGTTGATACGGCCGCTTTTTTGGCTTTTGTAAATCTACCTAGGTCCTCCCAACGTGAGCCGTTTGACCATTTGTGTATTTCCTTCTACTTTCATACTATTACTACACTTTTCCTATTTTTTTGTCCTCGAAAATCTGCCTGGGGCTACACACGAGAATCCTTCAATCAAAAATTTGCCGCATTTTTCTACCTTCCGCCTCTACAGCATAGTGTTGTTGGCGTAGTATCTCTACCGCTGGATTTTTTAATTTATCACGGTAATCCTTAAATAATAATGGATCATTAGCTCATATTGTCAAATTTCACTAACTTTGTTGCAAATATAATAAAGTTATCCATGCTTGGAGCATTGATTGTCAAATTTCCAATTATTTTAAGCAGCCGTTCTATAAGCCATAACTTCGTGTATTTATAATAGGACAATTTCCCGACTATAATTGTATTGAGAAATTATCATTATTTTAATGTTATCTGCCATTTGATGATGTACTGTTATTATAACTTGGACCACCCTGTATAACACGTCTAAACACAGCTTATAACGACTTTCCCACCTGGATCATAGCGTAACTTTTTTCATACCGCTTTCCTCGCTCGTATGGAGAAGACTAAGAAAAAAACGCAATCGAACTATTTTTACAGTGAAACGAGGTAATTAAAGTTTTAGTGAACTTCCTGTTACGTATAAATCTTTAAACTTTTCCAGCCCTGATATCGTTACTGAAAATAGATGGTTTGGACCCGATGGTGGCGAGCCAGAAGGTATACAAAAGGGATTAATCGAACATAAATTTGATATATCTGCCATTACAGGCTTGTTAAAAGTAGATCGAATTCATATGATGGATTGGTCTATACCACTTTATCCATTCCGTACCTCTTTTGTATTCCAAAATCCAGATACCACGTCAATATCAAATATTTTTCTAAGTCCTTTTACTTATGATTCTTGGTATGGAGTCCTGTTAATTTTTATTTTATTTGTATTAATTTTTTCTATAAGTTATGATAGTGATCGACAAATGCCAATTACTGGTGGTGTAGATGCTACAAGTGCAGCTGTAATTGTTACTTTGGGTGTTCTTTGTCAACAAGGTACTTGGCTAGAACCACATAGAAATTCGGGGAAATTTCTATTGTTTTCGATACTCGTATCAAGCGTTTTAGTATATAATTTTTACACTTCGAGTGTTGTTTCATCCTTATTGAGTGCAAAACCAAAAACTTTAGATACATTTCAAGAATTAGCACGAAGCCCTTTACAAATTGGCTTAGAAGATCAACCATATACAAGAACGATATTCCAAGTAAGATATTAAGACTTTTTGGAAATACACGGAGAAGTTTTTTGAGTACCTATTGATTTGAAAATGATAGTTTGTAATTTTTGATTCGTTGTTAGACGAGGTCAAATATTGATACCATTTTTTGTTTTGTTGGGTGTTTGACAACTATAGACAATTGATTATGTCTTAAAAAACAGGGCAATAAGGAACCAAGATGTTCAAGAGTTTTTATTGCAAGAATCATTCAATGGGCTATTAAAGAAGAAAAACCAGCGGAGTGCTGTTACATTACAGGGTGAAAATTGAAGATAGGGGTGAAAAGCACCCATTTTGGTTTTTGCCATATATTTCGTAAACAAAGCAAAATTTCGATAAATTTTTCGTACAGAATCAAATTTAATTTAAAAAAAAAAAAATAACTAATCCGATGCTAAATTGAAATCTCTACAAAAAGTTTTTTATAAAAACATAAAATTCATCGAAATTTTGCTTAGTTTACAAGATATTTGAATAAAACCAAAAGAGGTGCTTTTTCACCACTATTTTCAATTTCCATCCTCTAATTTAATTGAACTTTTTTCTTCTTTAATTACCCATTGAATTGATTTCTGCAATAAAAACCCATGAACGTCATAGTTCTTGTCAATATGACATAATCTAATAGCTATATAAGTCATACAAAGCTTTCAAGAGGTATTCATCAAAAACTATTTATTAAGAAACCACGAAAGGAGGATAAAGATAAATTTCGGTACAAAAAATCACTAAAATCGTATTGATTTGGTATTTTATGCCAAAAACTTGAAGTTTTCGAAAAAAAAAAATTCTCCGTGTTAAATTACAAATTTTTGGATGTTAACTTAACTGTTAAAGGGGTTTAATTTATAGGTAACTAAAAATCCGGATATAAAATATTTATATAATTTAAAAGTTGCAAAGGCCAAAATCGATCCATACAATATTAGCATTCCAGATGGCATTGAATTAATAAACAAAGGAGGTTGGGCTTACCATGCTGAAACAAATTCTTTGTATCCATCAATTTCACGTTTATTTGATCAAGATAAAATCTGTAAATTGGGTGAAATTAATTTATTTCCACCGGCCTATTTACAGTTCATGTTACCACGATTTAGTCCTTATGCCGAAATGTTTAAAATCAGGTATCTTATCTTCAGATATTATATATTCAGATATTAATATATTCAGATATTAATATATTCAGATATTATATATTCAGATATTATATATTCAGGTATTATATTTGTGTATTTAATCCGTAACATTCGCCTAAATTAGGTCTAGGGCCAGTATACATTTTGGCAACTCATTCTATTAAGATCAGTAATTTGAGAGGCTGTTATCAAGGTGAGAGCCCTCTTCTTATTCAAGTAGGAAGATAACTGAACATCAAATTGAAAATTCATTCGATCCGAAATTGTGACAAACGGCTGTATGCGTTGATCTAAAAATCGGAAAGAGATGCGACCTAAAAACGTAACTTCATGTGCCGTTACCGAAACAAGTCAAATTTTTTTTTAAATTTTAAACGTATTTTTAACTTTTGAAATTAAATAAAGCGGATGTAGCGAATTAATATCGAAATTTGCGTCAAACTTAATAATTAATATAATTTTCAATTTTAGCCAATATCGCCTAGTAAATAATGGCATCTATAAACGGTTTTTAAAACAATATTATCATGAAAAACCAGAATGTTTTTCAACTACGCTGTTAGTCCAAGTAAATTTAGGTCCAATAACACCAGCATTTTTTCTACTTTCCGTTGGAATGATGGCCGCTGTAATTATTTTTATATTTGAAAATCGTCATAGAATTCGTTTTAAATTACAATCGATTATTCAAAAACAAAGAGTTCGAAAAGAAGATTGGAAGAATTAATTGGAGCTAATTTCAAAACATGCAACGATTTTTTTTTTGTACACATAAAGCAAAACAAAATAGATTTGTAACATATTTCTGACAGGAAAATTAGTTTTAAATCAAAGAAAATTGTATGAAAATTATGTTATTTATAAATTCAATAAATAGTTTAGTAAGCATTTAAAATTCATATGACCTTATATTCTATGCATTAAGAAATTTTAGATGGACCTTATTTTTCAGATTGCGGTATACTGTTTGTTTTATAAATTATATAGTCGGTTTAGAATGAAAACGTCGCACACCTCAAAAAAGTTCTAATGTCATTTCACATTAGATAAAACCAGGTCCGTAACTAGGACGTGGCAAAGAAGGCCCCCGACACCGGCGCATAAGAAATAGAAGCACAAAACAAAGCGTATGTTTTATACGTAAAACAAAAAGTTAGTAAATAATCATGAAAGAGGCGCTCATTTATTTACATTACATAATTTTACATTTATTTTATTTACATAAAATCATAAAGTAAAAAAATTTGATGAAAATGAAATTTTTTTGATAACACAGGCAAATTTGATCCGATCTTATTGGAATTTTTTTGAAACCCACTAATTTTGGGTCATTATTTTCAGTTGTGATGTCAATTTTTCGCTAGCTATCACTTATGTGATTAATTCCGGGACCAGGATTCCACATTCTTGAAACCTATTAGAGCTAGGTTAATTTTGATAACAAATTTGAAAAGTATGACCCAAATTTAGTAGAATTACATACTTCGTTCATCAAAATTGAATAAAATTTGAATGTGATAGAGCAAAATAAAATATTTTGGATTCTGATGACGTCATAAAGTTAAAAAATTTGATTTTTTTGATAAAACAGGCAAATTTGATCCGATCTTATTAAATTTTTTTTTGAAAACCACTTATTTTGGGTCATTCTTTTCAGTTGTGATGTCAATTTTTCGCTAGCTATCACTTATGTGCTTAATTCAGGGACCAGGATTCCACATTCTTGAAACCTATTAGAGCTAAGTTAATTTTGATCACAAATTTGAAAAGTATGACCCAAATTTAGTAGAATTACATACTTGGTTCATCAAAATTGAATAAAGTTTGAATGTAATAGAGCAAAATTAAATTTGTTGGATTCTGATGACGTCATAAAGTTAAAAAATTCGTTTTTTTTGATAACACAGGCAAATTTGATCCGATCTTATTGAATTTTTTTTTGAAACCCACTAATTTTGGGTCCTTCTTTTCAGTTGTGATGTCAATTTTTCTCTAGCTATCACTTATGTGTTTATTCCGGCTTTTGCATGTTTTAACCGATGATATCTAACTTTTTACCGCAACCTTGTGGTAGAAATCCTAATGAAATGACTATGAAATACATATATAAATTAAACATATTTGATGCTTTAATTGCAATTTTTTGCAATATCGCTTATCCATGACAAAGTTAGATTCATTGATGGAAGCCGAACATGAAATGTAAGAAATTTCCAGCTATCTTCACTATTTATGATTATTGTGTTTTTGAGACGAATTTTCAGTGGAAAATATAATTTTATTCCTTTATTCGATTGCACTTTACTTTACTAACACCAAAGAATACAGATACATACTGTATTATTTGCTAAAACCATTACAACGATCAATAAGAATAAGTTTTTATTCTTACAATTGTTGAAAAAAATAATGAGCAAATATCAATATAGATAGAGCTACCATTCTCACTCTCACAATTTGTTTCATTTGATGCATGATTCAGATTCTCCCTAATAGATGGTAAAATGAGATTTTGTGTTGTATTATACAATGATATTGATAGATGACGGTGTTGTACTTAAAAGCTTCGTAACTCTGAGCCCATTTTAGGGTATATGTTTAATACAGTAGCCAGTAGGTAATAGTATCTCACTAGTCACTATCCCAATATATAACATAAATACCTGTATAAATTACTAAAGTAACCTGTTATCTTCGTCGTAGGGAATATGAATCTGAATCCTGAAACCTTTTTCACTAAAATTTGAGTTTCTTCTCTCCAAATACAGTAAAGTCTTGACAATCGGAACACTCAATAATCGGAACCGATTTTTATGATTCTAGAAACAAAATAGCATCAATGCTGTTTTTGCAATTCTTCATTTTATTTATAATGAATTTTCCATACATAATCCCAGTAATCCCAACAAATCCAGTAATCGGAACACTTTTAGATTTTATTGAATCCCGATTTTGGAGACTCTATTGGATTAAGGAACCTAATCAAGTAATAATGTTACATCTTTAACTTTAAAACTGCATTTAATTTAAAAACTTTTCTTAAGCACTATATTGTTTTTTTGAACTTATAGTAATTATTTTCTACTTTTTGGTTCAGCTAGTTACAAAAGCGTGTTTTTTTTTAAACTATGATTTATTTTTTACTTTTTAGTTCAACTAGCTTTAATAGCGTGTTTATTTATTTTTTATTAATATTATGGAATGTTATCTGCGCTTCCACCATAGAAGATTTTTAGTGAATCATTAACCCTGAAGATAATCGGACAAACTTATTAAATTATTGTAGTGTAATCGATCCTTGATATAAATGTGCGACGTTTTGAAGTGGATACAAATCACGTTCAAACATTCTATTTTACATATAAACCAAGCTAATAAAAGTTAAAATAACACAAAATACAAGTTCCTTCTAAAATGCGCTTATGTTTAAATAATCAGGAATGGACTATTTTTCTGAATTTTGCAAGAAGAGTTCACACGGTTCACAAAATTCATTCTAATACAAACTAAGTATGTATTCAATCAACCCGCCCTAGAGAATTTGGTTGAATGAATGCGGGTATTGTTAGCATGGATTTGGATGGTCTTTGTGGTTCCTATTTTGTAAGTTGATTGAAATAAAATCTGGTTACGACTTACTTACATTTTAAATTTCTTTAGGACTCTAGGGATAATTTAAAGTAATTAACATAAATTCCATGCAATCGGTTTTTTCCATGTACTTACATATAATTTTATTTACACGTTAAATATAATAAATTATTAATCTCTATGTGATTTACATGATAAATTTATAAGTCACGCGAAGGTCGTTCAAGTGTATGTTTAAAGAGGATATGAATTTGTTAACGGGGCGTTACTGTGTTTTTTATTTTTTTCGTTGTGATATTTATTTATACATACAACGTTAAATTACTAACCCATCAAAAACTGTTATCTTGTATTAAGTGAACTATAGTCGAATCTTTTTTTCCAGGCAAGTGATATAAATACAAGGTGCAGATAAGTCCTGAAACAGCAGCTAACTAAGGAAATAATAATTTGAGAAAAAACATATTTAATGTAAAATACCTCCTTGATTTCTGTAATATCAAAAAATAAAATCTCTTTGAAAACACTCTTAATGAAGATGAGGAATGATCGTATACGAAGCAAGAAAAACTTTTTCCAATATCTCTGAAATGAAAAGATAATATAAATCTCAATTTATCTCTGTTGTAAAGATGAGAGAATTTTCTTTTAAAAACTGATTAACATTTTTAAAAGATATCCATAGATGAAAAGTTTTTAAATCAAATTCAATAGAAGTTATAGTTCATATAATTCCAGAGAAATACAGGAACTTCTTTAAAAATTTTGAAAAATTTATGATATGCAGTTAAAAAAATTGATATTTCTACATTGTATGAAGAAGTTTTACCGTCTTGATGCATATAAACTTAGTTCGTATATATTAAAAGCCAGAGTAAGCGTTAACTTAGCCCTCCTATTTATTTATAAAGAGTATTCCTCCTTTCTCCGAAATACAATGAAAGTTCCTTTAAAGGACACACGTGGGTATTAGTGAAGCTAATCATTATTCTCCATTGAACCTTAATAGAGAAGGTAAGCTTTTTGGATTTATTCGATTTAATATAACATTTTTCTTCCAATAATTCTAATATTTTGTCTCATTTATCCCGATATGCTTGATAATCGTTTGATATAGTCAACTTGTATACGTTTTTTGATACTTTTTGCCGATATAAATTGGAAGAAGATTCTAAGTAGAAGGGATAAGTTAACAGGGATTATTATTTTAGATATTATCTATAATATAATCAAGAACTTATAAATAATATGTTTTATTTACAGAAAGATACATGAAAGTGTGGCATATTGTGAAGGTTTAATTTATTTCTCGATTCTAAGACCAGATAAATAACGAGAGTTCACGTATATTTCAAGATGGCTAAAATACCAGTAATATTAAGCTTCCAGTAGAGGGGCCAAATCTCACAGACCGGGCAGGGATATTTTTTCTGATAGCTCTCAAGAAGGTTAGTAGTTAGGTTAGATTAGAGTGGCTTATACCATAAGGTCTAATAAAACAAAATCTAAATTCAAAGGCGTATGGAGGTGGATAGCTGACGCGTTTCGAACCCATACAGCTTTCTTGCCATTAATCTCACACATATTTGACTAGTACACAGCTGAATAAAAAAAATAAAGTCACAATTCCTTGTAGCATACTGTATATAATTTATAAAATCGAATTCTGAATAAGGGTTATCTATTTTACTTTAACACTCGCACCGTCTTTGATCCTTCAGCTTCGTAGAAAAAGTTTTTTATGTTTCCAAACAAGATACTACGTCTTGATAATAATCTTGTCAACTTAAATTATATTATTTTAGATCAAAAACAACCTTACTTTCATGTCTAAATGGTGACCGGTTCCCTCTACAAGGTATTGTCAAAAAAGGTTCACTAGGTACACTAAAAAAATACCATTTCTGTTAAAGTCAGTTACTACCAATTTCATACAAAAGTAGAATTTTGTATCAAATTTTCGTCATATTGGCTACATAGAAATACTTGAAATTGGGCCTTGAGGCCTAAGTGTAGTCAGCTCTGATTTCGTCCTCTATTAACTAGCGTGATAAAATTTGACACAAAGTGGACTAATCTTCCCATTTGCATTCATCTCGTTTTCTTAGCTGAGTATAGCTCAGATTCTCAATCTGTTTGAATTTAGTAAGAGTTAACAAGATAATAAATGAGTATTCAGTCTCCAACAGAGCTTTTCATTGCTTAGTGGTTTACGTTAAGTATAATAATGTATGAGCACGGTAATGAGGGCACAAATTTAAAAAATTTTTTTATTTTCAATTTTGATTGTGATTTAGGTTATAGCTTGAAGATATAAGACGAAAAGTAAGAATACAATTTTTCGATATCTGGCGTATTTTTCAAATTATCGAAAATTATTCAGCTTTCGATATTTGGTAAACCAAGGCAGGTATCGAAAAATTGTATTATTATTTTTTGTCTACATTTATAAAGATATACTAAAATTCATCATCAAAGTTGAAAATAAGATAAAAATAATTTCAACCCTAAATCTACCCTCAAATTATCAAAAACTTTCAAAATATGTCTTTTTTTGAGATTTCTCCACAAGAACAATGTATTTTATATTGATTTTCAATGATATTTTTCTTAAAAATTTGCATGGATACCTAAGCTGAAATTTTAGCCACATTTGAGTTAAAGTCTACCTATAAAAAAATTTGGAGCCTTAAAATCAATTATTGTAAGAGCCTAAGTGGTCGAGCAGTCTAAGGCGTTAGACTTTGATCGTTTGTCTACTTAGACTTAGGTTGCGGGTTCGAATCAAGGCAGCGCAGCGAGAGAGTGAGCTATTATAATTAATGGGGGCAGTAGAATTGATCATATTGTCGTCGCTTGGATAAGAACGAAGTAACCGACTCTACCCACATCAAAATGTTATTGTAAACATGTATGTAGTTAAATAAATAAAGCTTAACAAATAATGATGTGGGTGATCTCTGTTGTAGGCGTATATGTCAGAGAAACAAAGGTTAAACCCCATTATTATTATTATTATCAATTATTGTTGGCATGCTCCTACATCCTTAATGGACATTTTTTGTGATACTCTTATATTCTATACTTACCATTCTATTTACTTTTTCATTTGTTTGTGGTTAACTTTTCTTTTATGGTTAACCTACGCTAAAGTTTTGTATTATCTCTCCTTTCAAATCAAATAAATTGAATAGTTTTTTTTTTCACGTGGGTGAATACTTTTATTTTCATATGGAAGCTTATACCTACTATTATTTCCAAATTTCGATCCAAAATGTATTATCTGGTGATAATTGAATCTCATATGAACTATAATGTACTAACGTTTGCCCACGTCTTCGCTCGTGATAATAATTTTCAATGAATTCCATACATGATTCATTTATTGAATCATTGACTCATTTAGAGAACCTACCTTTACTTACTTATACCCTATTCCCAATGTCATCTTTGAAGACCCATATGCTATCCTTCAGCCTTCTTGTCCTTGCTTAGTCCACCCCCTACACATAAATTTGAAAATAACGTGGGATTCGATCATGGAGTCCACTTTTTTAAAGAATGAAATAAAAAGTGATACAGTAAACTTTTGTCTTAAACCATGTGCATATATATCAGTTTGTACATTTCTAGTTTAAAAAACGACAAAGTTTCATGCCAACTTTCACCCTCTATTACCCCCTATTTTTATTCTAATCAAAAACAAAAATATTTAGCATTTCTCCCAAATTTGACCATCCTTTTAAGAAAAATTTAAGAAAATTGCAAAAAACATATTCATCTCAAAAAAAGACTCCAGTACAGGAGCTGTGTTAGTTAAGCGAATTCTTTCAAAGATTGAAAAAATAACACATTTTTCTGAAAATCGAGTATTGCATTTTTACTTTATTATATTATAAATATAATAAAGTATTGTGATCGAAAAAAAAATCTATATCGGGGTTTCAACGGAAATACACGTTTTGAGGGTCCCTGATTCCGAAAAAGTGGTTTTTAAAAAATGTTGTACTACATCCAAACTACATCCTTCTAAATATTATATTAAATCCAATAAATACCTAAGTCTGTTCCTCATTACTTGTTTTTAAATAATTCTTACAATTGGCTGCTTTCAATAAAAATATTACAAGAATAATCAATTTTATAATATAATAAAGTCTTGTCGGATGTTTCGGACCGTTTATTAGTTTTCCAAGAATTTTTATTTCGAAAACTAAGCGCCTAATCAAAAAATACAATAATATTTTTTATTTTGAACAAATTCTTTTATCTAATTTTTCATTTCTCGTCGGGAAGTTAGTTTAAAATCCATTGCAAAATTCCACCCGGACATACAAAAACAAGTTATTAAAACTATGTTAAAATGACAGTTTTTATTACAAACTTTCCTAAATTTTTTCAGTTATTTTGAATACTTCCCGTTCCCACGGGAACTTCAGGATACAAAGTATAAATAAACGATAAATTTTCGTGTTTTGCGATCACAAACATCCAAGACTATTGTTTTCTTCCTGTTGTGCCCAAAAATTCGCTAAGATTACGTAATTCATGCTTGGCGCACGTTTTTTAAAATTTACTATAACTAGACTATTAAATTTCGAGGTAAATGTACCTTGAAGATTTTATTGCATTGGAAAAACTATTGAGAATTCAAATTAGAACATTATTTTATGCAACTATATCAAACCAACATATTTTAGTTTATAAGCTGTTTATCTGTTGGAAAATGCTGTGAAAATGTATGAAGAAAATAAAACAACATATTTTCTACATATTATTATGATGTGTACACACCAAAATAAAAATAAAAAAACGTTTAGTGTATAAAACCGTTTATGTCAGTGAAAACATAAATTAAAATATTTTCACTAAATTAAATAACATATATGAATGAACTCGAAAAACAGTCGAAAATATGGATTGTATATGGCGGCAATATACGAATATGTTTCAGCTTCCAGTTTATTTTAATAACGTAGACAGAGTGTTCCAGGAAGATATTGATCTCCACAACTGTTTGAGTTACAACTGTTTTCAAGTGTGCTGGATCCCTAAGCTGAAGAAAGCTAATACCTTATTAGAGATAAACTCTTCGAATGTCATTTTTTTAGTACGAGACTTGTTTTTCCAGAATTAATTAGAAAAGAAAACGTAGAATTCTCAATCTCAAGTTTGGTCTTGATTTTTCGTTCTCAAAAAAGGTTTCACTTTCAACAAAAAGTTTTACATTAGATATAAATTATAAATATGGTGGAAGAGCTGTAAAAAAAACACATTTTGTAGGGTGATTTGAAAATTTTTTTTATATCAAAGAGTATTCCTATCCAACTTTCTTCTTCCAATGAAAAAGCGCGAATTAATAAATACCAAAATTAGTATTAATCGAATCCAAACTATGTTCCCCTCTAAGATAGATATATTCGGTATTGGATTTTTTGCAGATTTAAAGCGTTTAACAATCTAGAATTTTTAGAAAAGAAAAAATATTGCAATAAAAAAAATTGTATGTAACTGTTCAAATGTATGAATGAATTGTCTAATAAAAACTACCGCATTCTTTTAGCGCGTCAACATTCGTGTTATGAGCATTTTGCTCACACTCGATTTGAAACATTAATAAATTTTATTTTTCAAATGGTATATGTGGTTGGAATTTTTTCATATAATTTTATCTCTTTTCGAATTATGAATTTTTCAAATTTTCTCAACCTATTGACAGATTTAGAAAAAATATAGTTTTTTAACTCCTTCAGGAATTGTGAGAATTTCTCTGACCACGAGAGTAAAGGTGTAAACAAAAAAAAAATTAAACTTCTGAAGTTTTTCGGCCTGTTCACGTATTTTCGTTAGTTTAATATAGGTTGTACTCAGTAAATTAAAAAATCTTGCTATAGAAATATGGTGAAATTAGTTTAAATGAATTTAATTATTTAGATTATTTCCCAGCTCTAATGATTTCAGTCTCAAACATCATTAAGATAATTAGTCACGTAATCAAACTGTTTTTAATTAGCTAGTGCATTAAACATTAAATTTATATACAATTATGTAGAGGTTATGATCTCTCAAATCTCTCATCACGCAACTAAAGATTACCTAACGGTTAACACGAGTGCTGACGGGTTAATGGTCTATTCATTCCATAGACCACTGCTGTATTTTTTAAGATTTAATGTTTGATGCCATTAGAGTTTTTCCCAAAATGTATGAAAAGTTTTCCGAGAACGTCTTTTAAAAATAAAGTCCCGAAGTATTTATTTTACAGAAAACCCCTGTATTTAAGATATAGGTACGTTTAGCGATTTAAATGATGTTGATGGCGATAATAATATTCACTATAAAATGTTAGTAGCTTCTAGCTTTTGCTTGGCTTGCTGCTTGCTACACAAGAGTAAAATAAAATATTAGTGATAATAAATTTGAAACAATTATGAAGTGAAAGCTTCTGCCTGGAGTATAACAAGCATTACTTATCTACGCAAACCCTGTAAGATGTGTTTATGAAAACTCTAATACATTTTATTCCAACACACCTTTTATCCGACTAAACGCGAAGCAAAAAGGAACATTTATGAAAAAGGATCAGATAATAAATTGAGGAAAATATCTTTGCTTTCGTTTATATCGGTTTGTCTTTATATACAGTTTATTTTGTCCAAATCTGCTTGATGATACTATATTATTGAGAAGACCCAATCACCAATGTGGACCCTCTTAAGAATCCTCTTTAAGGGATACAGTAGAAAAAAACATTTTTATTATGGTTTCCCCGTAGGTTATATACAAAAAAACATGCAGTGGAGTTTTTTGAAACTTTAGATATATTTTACTCTTTAACGAAGGTCCATAGAAACCAAGTTCCTATTTTTGTCACTTTCACAAATTAGATGCCAGACTTAATTACATTGCTTTGTAGAAAAGACCTTTCCACAGCCACCCAAGAAGTGAATGTTGGACCTTATTAATAGTTTACTGAAATACGTATCTTTGCTTTCGTTTATATCGGTTTGTCTTTATATACAGTTTATTTTGTCCAAATCTGCTTGATGATACTATATTATTGAGAAGACCCAATCACCAATGTGGACCCTCTTAAGAATCCTCTTTAAGGGATACAGTAGAAAAAAACATTTTTATTATGGTTTCCCCGTAGGTTATATACAAAAAAACATGCAGTGGAGTTTTTTGAAACTTTAGATATATTTTACTCTTTAACGAAGGTCCATAGAAACCAAGTTCCTATTTTTGTCACTTTCACAAATTAGATGCCAGACTTAATTACATTGCTTTGTAGAAAAGACCTTTCCACAGCCACCCAAGAAGTGAATGTTGGACCTTATTAATAGTTTACTGAAATACGTATCTTTGCTTTCGTTTATATCGGTTTGTCTTTATATACAGTTTATTTTGTCCAAATCTGCTTGATGATACTATATTATTGAGAAGACCCAATCACCAATGTGGACCCTCTTAAGAATCCTCTTTAAGGGATACAGTAGAAAAAAACATTTTTATTATGGTTTCCCCGTAGGTTATATACAAAAAAACATGCAGTGGAGTTTTTTGAAACTTTAGATATATTTTACTCTTTAACGAAGGTCCATAGAAACCAAGTTCCTATTTTTGTCACTTTCACAAATTAGATGCCAGACTTAATTACATTGCTTTGTAGAAAAGACCTTTCCACAGCCACCCAAGAAGTGAATGTTGGACCTTATTAATAGTTTACTGAAATACGTAAACGAAAAGTCTCGGGAAACGGAAAAAATTCGTGAAAAAAATCATGTTAATTAAATTTTATCATAATATATGATGAGTGAAGGTTATGGTCCAAACGAATTACCTAAAAACGTCGATAAATGCCAAATTTTCTTGCATATTTCGGCTTTATTCTTGTCTTGTATGTTGCTATTTCAGGACACTCTTTTAAAAGAAATTACCGAAGAATTAATATAAATAGATCATTCTGAATTTAAGAAGTAATAATAATGTTAAAGGCGGAATCAAACGAAGCATATCTTTTTTGCTTTTGGTTGGTTTTGTAGAGAAAGGTAGAAAATATTTTCTCACAAATGTTACATTCTAGATTGTATATCTTAAAGCTATCCTTTATTAACATACCATGTTATTAAATACATGCTGGCTCTTTTTAATTATTTACTGACTTTCTTCTCAGCTATAACATTTTACTTTTACTTAGGTTTTTAGATTATACAAAGGGGTTCAGAAAATTTTCTTTACATTCCAAATGTCGAAATATCATTAAAAAAAACTCAAATATCTATATCAAAATCGAAAAGGAAGAAAAATGAAATTTGAAAAAAGCTTTGTTCTCAAGAAATTATTTATGTATTTTAGCCCTTTTTTGCCCGACTCTCACGGAGACGTTAGATTTTTCGCGCGTATCTTTTATGAATGTATGTTTGTATGTATGTATGTCTATTTGTTTGTACGTTTCTTTATTACTTTGTATCTTCCAAGCGGCTTGGTAGATTTTGACCACTAAAGTATCGTTATATTCGTCTTAAAAAAATCTAAAAATGTGAACTCTGCAAGGAGATTTTTTCGATTTTTTCCAAGGGGTATCCCTTAAGAAAATTTCAAAAAATCGAAAAAATTTTAATAAGATAATTTTGACCCAAAAAAACCGAAAATTGGGTTTATATAATGATCGGATGCGTGGCTTTTGAGATATAATTCAAAATTTGCCACGAAGAGCGATTTTCTCAGAAACTATGCATGCATCCAATCGATACATAAAACCGATTTTTGTATTTTTTGGGTTATAATTTCCTTATACAGAGTTTTATCGAAATCGGAAACAAAAACTTAAGAAAATTGTAAAAAATCGAGACTCAGTTGACTCAGTTTATATCTTAGACAATCTAGAAGGGAAATCTGGACCTACAAGGATAATGTTCTTGAAAATGTTAAGCACTTCCAGTATCTGGGAGTAATTCTAAGCCATAATGGAAAGTGGAACGAACATCTGAAATTTGCAAGCGGAAAGTGTAAGCAAGCACTAATGAGTCTCAGGCGGCGTGTTTACAAATACAATGACTTTCCCTTCAAGTTGATCCTGGAAATGTTTAATGCTATGATAATGCCAATAATAATAGGTTGGCTGATAAGTCCCCGGTCTGACACATAGATGGCGTCGCTAGTATTAAATGCATATTATTTTTATATAGTACCAACCTTCAAATGATTCGTGTCAAAATTTGACGTCTGTAAGTCAATTAGTTTGTGAGATAGAGCGTCTTTTGTGAAGCAACTTTTGTTATTGTGAAAAAAATGGAAAAAAAGGAATTTCGTGTTTTGATAAAATACTGTTTTCTGAAGGGAAAAAATACAGTGGAAGCAAAAACTTGGCTTGATAATGAGTTTCCGGACTCTGTATTTTTTCCCTTCAGAAAACAGTATTTTATCAAAACACGAAATTCCATTTTTTCCATTTTTTTCACAATAACAAAAGTTGCTTCACAAAAGACGCTCTATCTCACAAACTAATTGACTTACAGACGTCAAATTTTGACACGAATCATTTGAAGGTTGGTACTATATAAAAATAATATGCATTTAATACTAGCGACGCCATCTATGTGTCAGACCGGGGACTTATCAGCCAACCTGTTAACGTATGGTTGTGAAATTTGGGCTTTAAACTGCGGTAAAGAGCAGATTAAAATTGCAAATACAGTCGCATATAACTTCTACAAAGAGATTCTTGGAGTATCGCGCTCCATCCCTAATTCCGCCATAAATATTGAGCTGGGCGTAAAATCTATAGAACTTATATGTTTGCAAAGGGCTCTATGTTATTACATGCGCGTCGTTAACAGCAATAAGTCTTTACAAAAACTTTGTATGAATGGACGCTGGGGTGCGCAATATGTCTCTAGAATAACTGAGCTTGGTATTGGGGATCCTTATGCGAGCAATAAAAATATGATAAAAAATAAAATCACGGAGAAATCTATTACGGAATCACTAAATGACATCAGTACCAAAGTCAGCCTTAGTCTTTTTAATAGACTGAGCCATTACCAAAATGGCGCTAAGTATCTATCGGTCGCCGGTAAGAATGATAGGCATCTCATAGCTAGCTTTCGCACTTATGGCTTTAGATGGAACACTTTGAAAATAAATGGTGAAAGAATTTGCGTGTTATGTGGTGGATGTGAAAGTGTTGAACATCTTCTAGAAGACTGCGAAGGTACAGCTGGAGAGCTGAGAACCCAACTAATAAATTTAGGACTAACTACCGCTACCGGTATTTTAAATGTGACTGACTGCAAAACACTTTCCGCCGTTACACAATACTTAATGTACATCCGGTCCAGACGAAGTGAATATCTGTCTTGATTGCTATCTCTCTACTTGTTTGACCTGGTACTAATTTAATAGTTTGACATGGAATTGGTTGATTTTTTTAAAATTATATTTTTTTCTTTTTTATTTGTTAACTTTTACTTGTTATTTAATTGTTCTTTCTTTTCGAATTTTATTGTTTATACTATTTATTCTGTTTTGTGATTGGATTTTTGATTGTTTGTTTTGTTTTTGTGATTTACTCATGTATTGTATTGATTTATATATCAAATATACTGAAATTGAATTGAATTGAATCTTAGACAACCGAAAATGGACTAATAAGATGATTTTAGGAAAACCTATACCAAAATTTTGTTCGTAGCATTAATATTTTAAGCGTTACAAACTTGGGATTAAACTTAATATACCTTAAAAGGCTCAAAATTAGTTATGGTGGACCGATTTTTGTATACAAAATGTGAATTTTATTTTGTATGCCATATATTTTATAAAGAAACTGACTACACATATAGAAAGTACTAAGTACTTGAACATTTATAGCGGAACCTATACCATTAAAGTACTTTGACTAAAATATATTTATTTCACTGTTCCTAATATGTTTTACACAATTTTACAGGATGATAAAAAAGTTTTTCGTAGAAACGTGAATGAAAAGACAATTTGAATCGTCATGTGTCGTTGACTTTTTCATACGTATTCAAATTCAAATATATACTAAAGCATATTCTATTTCTTCAGAAAATTCTAAAATACATTTACTCGTAAATAGGGGAAATTTTGTTAAAAAAATTAATTAATTTATGCCCTATTTTAACGACGCGATTTATTCTATTACTGTGCGGATATTCTCGTATGCGACAATGTCTCTTTTTATTTCAACAAATAACTGAATTAGATGCGTGGCTTAATAAATATGGCTGACTTTAGATTGCAATTTAAAAACAATAGATGCGTTTTATATGAGGGACAAAGTTTTATAAAGATTTCTTTGAGTATAATAATCTTGAGGTGTATAGGTGATAACATTATCTATTTCTGCAACACAAAGGACGTTGCTGTTCTATAGTTTATTTACAATTTTTTTACACTTCGATTAATTTATATTTGACGTTGTGCTTCATTTACTTTTGCTTTCGTGTCAGCTATACTTATTTGTAAGCTACATGATGGAACTGACGTGTTTTTAATGACGTAATTTAAAAAATAATGTTTAAGAACGTATTAATTTCATCATTAATTTCAGTTGTACTTAAAAGTAAATTTTTTTGTTAATTGAAGACGTTCAACAATAACTAATAATTTTTATAAAAAACAAATAAATATAAATGAGAATTGTGTTTCCGAAATAACATAGGATAATTGGGTCTTGGGTCCGTAGGACATACCTTTTAAGCCAACAAAAGTTTAAATGTAAGAAATGTTTCTTATAAAAAAATAAACAACTTTTGTTTTAAATATTCTTTCGTAAACTTCACTGTTTACTCGTGAGGGCGCAAATTATATGGTTTGTATTATATGGGAATATTATTATGTGCGTGTGACATGTATGTATGCCTGACTATCTAAGAGTGACTATGTATTACTTATATGACGTGAAAAAACAAACGATTCCGTAATCAACACTCTACATGGTATTTCAACAATTAACTCAGTCAATTGTTTTTCTCACTTGTATTTTGAACCCTTCTTCCCCTACACATTTCTTGACAGTTAATTTAAATTTTGCTATATAACTGTATCAATGTGTGTTGTTTTGCCTATAGATGATACTTTTGTTTTGACGTGTAATAATTTTGTGGTCGTAATTGAAATTAAAACACCTACGTACGCATAAATTTACTTTATATGTATATTTTAATTAACTTGTGAATACAAATTTTTTTTTTCGTTATATACCTTTATTCGAAACAAACTTTTAAAGAAAATGAATTGAATTGATTTATATCCTGTTTTTGTTTTAAGAATATACTTAGCTTTGCATTGTATGGGAATTTATCCTTACAGTATATTCTAAACAAATTCATCTTGTTAAGAAAAAGATCTTTTTCAAATATAATAATGACAATATATTACCTTCCAGCTTCCTTTACATTGCTTTCTCTGTGTATTTTAAACAAACTGAGCCGATTTGGAAGATCGATTTGGAGAAGAAGAAAAAAATCAAAATCGGTTCATCCGTTTAGGCGCTACGATGCCACAGACAAACACACACACACACACACAACGGTCAAACTTAAAACATCCCTTTTTTTTTAGTTCGTGGGTTAAAAAATACGTTTTTCCAAAATGGAAATTTCAATGAAAACGGTAAAATTTTGAAATTCCACAACAAAATTAAAGTTTGGAGAGCAAGTTGAATAATTATGAGGAAATAGTATTTCGAATAATTAAAAAAGTAAGAATCTAAGCGAAGAGGCTCCGTGGGTTTTCCACTAAATAATTTTAATTTGTTGTGAACTGTTTACATAAAGTTTGGTCGTCTTGAGAAATTTATTTCTTCAAATTTGTGATAATTTTTGTATTTTGTTACTGTAATTGTTGGTAATGTTTTACATATTTATTTTTAACTTTGTGAAATGTGTTGCATGAATAAATTTAGCTACTGACGATGATTGCGTTACAATCGTAATATTGATATTTAGCGACATGTGAGTCTGTATTATGTTTTTTGATTACATTTTTTAAATAGAATTTCTAATACACAATTTTATTTTGAGTATCGTGGTATTTATTTCAATTACTCCGAATACAAAATAATTTTTCTACACAACATATAAAAATGATGACGAGATAAAAAAGCAAAATGTTTTTATCTAAAAAAAAAAAAATGTATTTTGGAGCTTACTTTTAATAAATGAATGTATGAAGGTGTTAGAATTCTCCATTTGTATCATTGAGTAGGTAAGTTTGAAGCATGTAAGTGCAAGTGCAAGATTATATTCTGTTTTATTTGGCAAATAAAATTGTACACTTGAATTTAAGTGCTTGGAGTTTTATTTTATATTTAAACATTTTTCACTACACATATCTCCTTTTTTGTATAAAGCCTAGCTTATACCACGACAATATAAGACAAAAAGTAACAATAAAGTTTTTCGATATCTGGAGTAATTTTTTAAATATCAAAACTCGAAAATTTTGTTTAATTGTTCAGCTTTCGATATTTCGGAAGGTAGATAACGAAAAATATTATTTTTATTTCTCGTCTGCATTCTTGAAGTTATTACAAAATTCATCATTAAAGTTGAAAAAAGGTAAAAATAATTTCAACCACAAGTCTAAACTTGCCTTGGCACTCTTACTACCTTAAGTGGGCTTCCATCTGAATCCGCCTACGGGTCACAGCAGTTGTAATTCCGGCACTGAGCAAATCTCAAGGGAACGATTATTCTTAACATCTATCCAAAATTTTATTTCACGTTGCTAAAAAGTGGATTTACGGATATTCTCCCATAGAAAAAAAAAACCATTGTATTCCAATTTGTAGCACATGTTAATTAACTCGCCAACTGTATATTTGATTCATATAAACTCTACTTTATGTTCTTTTTCATTGTATACATACATACATGTATCCGTTATATCGTAATTTATCGTTTGTTCTTCCTTAAACTACCAAATATCTACATCCTTACAACCAGAAGAATTATTTTCTATATAACATTCGGGGTTATCTATCTGTATGTGTTATATGTATGTTGGGTAACAAATCGTAAAATTAAATCCGTTTATAGCAGTTTATGTTATAATATGATATTATTATTACTGATTTGATTTACGATTTCAATATAACTTTAATTAACGAAGGTTTTCGTTGGTGTGTACGTTCATATGTTATTATGGAGTAAGTTTAGCGGGGATAACGAGGCGAGGATGACGAGGTATGTATGTTACTAACATACGCGAATATTTTCTTGTAAGAAAAATTAATAAATGTTTAACAATATTTTCCTTTGTAAATATTTTATGTATGTTCACATAATTTTATTACCTATTCATAAGGAATTTTTGACGGTATTTTGTTGAGTGAACGAAATTTGTGTATTTGGGTAATAAATTAATTATCTCACCTGAGATAATTCACCTGCGCGGTTCAAATTGAAAAACAGTTATACATTTTAGTGTAAGGTATTGCTTTAAGAGGCTCCAAGGTATCTAAATGGATTGAAAAGAGGCAAATATAGTATTTCGATTTGAATGCTAAGATGTCAGCAACATGTAAACCATACTTAAACAACTAAACCATACTTGAATCAAAAGCCAAAAGATACCTACTTTATTATAAATCTTGATGTGTTGTACTCTTTTATATGTGTACTAGCCGATACCCGCCCGCTGTACTAGGCAATTTCTCTTTTAAAAACAAAGACTTTCACGTTTTAGCTCTAACTTATCCTTCCTTTTGTTCACAATTTTATGGATTCTAACTTTTTTGAAAATGAAGTTTTGCCCAAGATACTCTATGACATTGTAACTTTCTATACGTCCAATCATTAAAGTAACCTGATTTTTATACTTTTTGAATCAAAATTAACCCATCCATTGAGTTTCATCACATTCCAAAACAAAATTTTTTTTTCGGTTTTCTCGATTTTTTTAAAGGGACTCCTTAAAAATGTCAAAAAATCGAGAAATTTTGATAAAACTCAGTATATAAGGTAATTTAAACTAAACATTGCATAGTAACTTATTATAGGTGAAATAATTTTTAAAATCGGTTAAGGAGTTAATTCAAAAATGACGAATTTCATACAAACTATCATCCCTCCTTTTCACCACCAAAATTACAGAGTTTCATGTAATCTTTCATCACCAATTTTACCCTCTTAAAGAATAAATTTATTTATGAAAAAATTAAAATAAAAAAAAGAAGCAGAAATTTCATAGTGCAGAAACTTACGTAACTTAAGGAACATTTGTACAAATTTTCATTCTTCTAGACCCAGCGGTTTCAGCTGTGCGTTGATCGAGCCTCGAGTCATGCAGATAAACTGAAGTGATTGATTTTTTCCTTTTTTAATTAGAGAATGTAATATTCATTATCATGGACAGAACTTGGATGGCAATTTTAACATTTGTAATATGAATAGGAACATAGTGTTCATGAGAGTAAAGAAAAAATTTATAAGATATTTTGTAAAACCGTAACTATTAGTTGTTCTGTATCAAATATACTTTCTAAGATAATTGATTTTGTAAGAAAATTTTTTATATTGGTTTTCCTTTAGAAATCCTCAACTACAAACTAAGTAATAAGATATAAATTCAGAACTAAAGTTTTGATAAGTATCTAAAATTTTAAGTTTGAAAATTAAAAAAAAATCTTTTTGACACACTTAATTTAAAAAATGCTCATTTATTATCAAGTAATAAATTTCAACAGCTAAAATATATAAAAATATAGTTTCGGAGTATTTTACAATTTTGATGGGGTATTCACAATGTCGAAAAAATATTAAAAAATAAATTCATTAAAGCTTTTATGATGATCCTAAACCAATTATGTATTGCTCGAATTTTATCGAAAGTATTTTATTCTGGGTAGGTAAAAATTATGATTAAATTTTAAAATATGTCTATAATATTTATGCGACTAAATTATTTTCATATCAAATTTTTTGGTATTAATATAATCATTTACGTGGAATTTTATGAATGCTTTTATGTAAAAAAGTAAATAAATTTGAATGATTTTATATCATTAACTTCGTTTAATTATTTACTAAGTCAATATTTAATAAAGCACAGGTTATATTAACTATTCTTCCTCTAAATGGCTCATACCAAACAAATGTTCTAAAATAAAAAACTGTTTAAAAGGGGAAATTGCAGTTCCAGCCGTACGATTAGAAGTTAAACGTATTGAAAATGTTTTAGACTTATTGCTCAGCCACTTTAACACGCAGGTTTCGTGTTACTTTAAGTTGAGGTTTCTCCAACTGTAAATATTTAGGCCGTAAACCGCTGTAATTAGCTTTCGTAGCTTCCTAAAAAGCATTTGCCTCCATTCATCAGGGCTATATTTGTAGGGCTCTAAATTTTTTTAGCGTAGAGGAGAAACATATTCGCATAATTAAGAACATTTATGCCTCTAGATCAAAACAAATTAAGAAAGAAATCATAGGATATAAATTTCTTATTTTAATGGGTGTTACGCCAGGTGATCGTCAAAATTAGTTAGCACTTTGTTGCAGTATGTTTTTTTCTAACTGGAACTGGGAAGAGATTGTAAACGGAAAAACACTTCCAATCTTGCGGTCAACTGTTGATTTATATGTGTTTGCTATTTACGTCTTCAGTACACAAGAAAAATTTCAGCTTGATATATCTTTTCGTTTTTGAGTTATCACGATGACAGATGAACAGATTTATGAACACCTATTGATAAATGGTAAGTCATCAGGTCTAAATTGGAATTACTGAAAAAGCGGTCCACTTCCTGTTTAATAGTACGAATTATTATCGCCAATTGGTGAGATGCAACTCCCAGTTATCAATACCAAAATTTGGTTCGTATCATCAATATTTCTAAGCGTTACAAACTTGGTACTAAAATTTTATATCTTGATGAATAGCCTTTAACCAAAATATTCACATAATGTATTCAATAAAATCACGTGATGTCACTTATCTAACCCTTTCATATAAGGTAAAGTGGGGAGTACAATTAACGTAAATGATAATGTTATATATGTTACTATTAACGTCAGTGGTAATTTTTATTTTAGATAGAAAACATAGATAAAAAATTCAACAGATTGAATTTTTAATTGAATAATAAAAGAAATAAAATATATATAAAAAACACATACATGTTATAGAATATATATAGAAAACTTCGGGAACAATAAACATTAGTTTTAGAATGCAATGTTTGTCATGTAAAACAAATTAGAATGTCTATAAAAGCCATTAAAAGGTAGTGAAGGTACCAAGCAAGTTACATTTAATTACCTTACCTATATTATGGTACCTTTATGTACATGTGCAAGTAAGTACTATCGAATTCATAGGAATCGAATCGAATTGAAATGTTATATCGAGAAAATGAGCTTGTGTTTTGATCAGTTTGTTTTAAAAATTTCTTTTCAAAAGGATCAAGACAGTTTCAAGCGTTTTTCAAGATCCCGGAGATTCATACACAGTAAGAAATGCATGGCGTTTACTACAATGGTGGAATAGTATAGAGACAGATACTATAGTATCAATGTTAGCATAAGTAATATTAGTATTGAATAAAACTATCCACGAGATGTATTGTGGATATCGCTATCCAGTATGGACCTGACACCCATATCCGTCAATACAGTGCACAGTGGCAACTGTTCAATTGGCTGTCTTTAGAACAATGCTGCTTTGATTTATTAACTTCCCAATAGAGGATAATTTTTATAATCGGATTGAAAATGCAAATTGAAACTTTCAACAAATCTTTTCAAGGCCAGGACGTGTTTTGCTGACTTAGGTAGGTAATTCATCACATATCGAGGTTACCGAACTATCAAATTTACTGCTGGTTCGCGAATTAGTAGTTGAGTTAGCTATTCCATTGATTACTAGCACGTTAAGCGCAGTACTGGACCTTTGTTGTACTTCAAAACAACACGAAAATTTGGTTCACTTTTCGATTAAACGATCAATTTCTGAGATACTGATTCAAATGGCTTCTAGATATCATTATGAATATTCGATTTTACTTAATATTTTCGAAAATATTCGTTCAATTAGTAAAAAGATGTAAGTTTTTGATCAAAATGGCAAGAAACTCTCGCTGATTTGGAGAATGACAAGTTTTTGAAATATCGTTTAGTCGATATGAAACTTCTTCGGACACATAAGTCTTAAGAGAAAGAATCTCAAAAACTCGAAAATATCGTTCTGAGATATTCCATTCTAGTTACGAGCTATCTAACTGTTCTTTGTATTATGGCGAGGGGCTGCAAATTATTTGATAACTAGTTAAAATAATCGGCTTCCTTAGTTTTTGAAGGGAACACTTGTTCACCAGTTATCTTGAAATCTGATTTTTTAGCAAAATAAATTGAATTTTTTTGAACTGGATAGTTGTGTCAAAAACCATTTTCTCTAAAATAAAATTGCTCTTTCTATGCTCATTATTTAGTGTATATGTGTATGTATGTGTATGATTTCACTTTAAAATAATAAATTATGTTTGGTAAAATAAAATGGAAAATGTCTTTCAAATTATAATATACCATGCCATGCCATGCTATTATTATTTACTTTCAAATATAATGAATTTTATAAAGTGGTAACATAACTTTCATTCACGACATGGAAAGTATCCGTTCGATTTTTTTTTTATTAAAATTATTTTTATTTGACTAGGAGCAAGGATTCGATAATCTAAACGATATTGCTCGAGGAAATCATTTCTTGATCCCATCGCCAAAACTTTTCTGGGTTAACCATAGACAAGAAAGAATTTCTGGAATATGTGGTACAAAGCCTCGACTTCACCTCGGCCTTTGTATTGCTTACGCTGGAATATCGAACAATCTGGTCATGGGGTTAGCCGTACAAGTGAGTCTCTCTTCCAGGAGTCAAATGTGCCTTTATACTGCATAAATAAGGAAACTTGCCTTTCTAAGAAAGGGTAGGAATATACTAATTAATAATAGAAAAGGATGCACGAATGGGACAGATAGTTAAATTTCCAATCACTGCTAACTAACCAATTCTCGGGCAGAATTTATGTAGAGTAATTATTTAAAGATGTCGAAAATATTGTACAACATTTTGCAAAATTGTAATCATTTCGAGATGTTACTTTTCGTTTTAAGTTTCAACACTTGAAATCTCACACAGTTAAAATATGAAATGGAGTATTGTCAAAATTCGAAACAAAGGCTTTTTTATAATGATTGAAGGATTCCATTTCCTAAAAAATATTGAAAAAATGTAGACAAATTTTGTATATACTCGAGGTAATTGAAATGTATGAACTCGAGGTAATTTCGAGGAAACAATTTCGAGACATTAGACAATGATGGGGGTGGCATAAATACACCCCTCAAAAGTAAGTTCACACTCGGGATGCTTTGCTGTTGGTAATATAATTTTATTTTTAAAAGATTTTATCTACGTGCGTGAGATAAGAAATATTTTTCTAACTAGTAAGTATGGGAAAAATAATTCATAACCACTCTAGTGCGGTAACGAATTCATTGCCGCACTTGTATCTTAATGAATTCGTCACCACATTCCACAAAAATTACTGTCAAAATGTTAATTAAGAACAAAGTGACTATAGTAACTTTTCATTAAAACTTAATTTAATTTTAAATATGGCGTTACTTGTCCGCCTCACTGACTAATATAATTATAGTTTCTTCGATACCTTCGAAGTAAGACGAACAAATTGAATAGTAGAAAAATTTTGTTTGCGTAATTTCGAAATTGCTGAACATTTAAAACTCTTAAATATTGTTGTATTGATTCAAACATCTTATTTAAATTCGTAAGCCCTTCGAAAAATATTTTGTTCTTCAAACTTTAAAAGCCACACATATAATAAGGGACATAATTATTAATTTTGATATAAACTTCTACCAGAATTTTATAAATAATTTATCAGAGATAAAGTATTATACCTATACTTAAAGTACAGTTGTACCGTATAACCAAAAAAGCTTATGTGAGAATAAAGTTGTTTATATATACCTGTGTATTTATTTATTTATTAGTGATATGGTAAACAGAGCTTTTACATTCGTATGCTTAATAAAAGTTTTTCTCATACAATTTTCATAAAATTCAATAAACAGAATATCAAAATAGTGGTATATTTTCATTTTGGGTGTTTTAAAGAGCTTCATGGAATTAGGTAGGTAGTATTTATGTCAAGAAAATTAATTAGTGTAAAAATGACCCTGAGAGATATCTATTTCAGGATAATTATATTTGCACCTCCTCCCCTTTCTATCTCGAACTTCCATTTTTCCGATAGATATTTTTTGTCCAAATTTTCATGCCATTATGCTTGGATTTTACAAATTCTTGTTTTAAAGATTGCCATGTTGAGATTGACTAAAATAAATACGATAACTACTAGTGTCGCTCCAATCATAGACTTTCTAAATTTGTTTTTAAAATTAGGTTTATTTAAAACATTCTTTACACGGAAACTTTGAACAACATGTATGTTTGACTAATTTTTAACCATATCTATTCATTTTAATATTTATAACGGTAAGAAAGCAATCCAGATTTTCTAGAGATATCAATGAATTATTAACAAACCACTTCTGGGAAGTACAGAATGTTCCACGAAGATGTGAAATCTTTAGAATTACGTGTTAGGAAGAAGTAGAGTTACTTTATGTCCATATCTTTGGATATACTTCAAGAATACTTAATCTATTTGAGAGATATAGGAAAGTTCTCTTGCTCTTGCTCCATAAGTACGTTCAAAATTCGCTTTGATAAGTATCAAAATTTCTTTATCCTTTATGATCAAAAACTGAATATTTTATACTTCATCAAGCCATCTCGAAAAGAGGGCGATAATAGACCTATTCATCGATTTGCTTTTGTTTCGGACAGTTGTCAAAAACCTATTCAACCTAAGGAAGTTAAATATATTGTATCTTTTTCAAGCAGCGCTTTTGACAAGAATAGAAGATATAAGATACGTCTTTACATGATTGAAAACAGTTCGAAACAAAAAAGAATCGTTTTGTACATGAAAAGCCCTATATTACAAGGTGAGAAACATTTATATTGCAATGATTCTGGCGTCTTGGGCGTCTCATAGAAACGCCATATATGGAAAATAGTAATTATGGGTACTGTGGAAATAACAAGTAAGTGATATGATCAGTTCACTATGGAAAGTTCCATGTGGACGGTTGATACGAAGATGATGGCGAAGATTCTAAATTTATTTTGTGGAAGAATTAAATGAATATACCTTAGTTTAAACAGTAAAATATATCAAAGTTTTCACAGAAATCTTTCATGTTTTATAAACATCAAAATTTTACTCTCGGCATTGCCACGATGGAATGCAAAATGAAAATAAATGAACTTTTTCTAATGAGACCCGTTGTACTTATAACATGTATACTTGAAACAATTTTAAAACATTTTATAAAACATTCCTGAAACTTATTCCCCAAAAATATAAAGCAGGTTATAATATATTACATTATGTATATTGTTTTATCATATAAAATAATGAATATTTTAATATAATATTTTCTGTATATAAAATCTACTTATAATATTATTATTATAAATGTTTTTCTTAAATAAATCATCTTTATATTATTTTATGAAGAAACTTAAAACTATCTAAAAAGTTTTACTTACTTGATAATAATAGAGTCAAATTTAAAACATAATTTGTTGCTTGTAGCAGCTACTCTATATCGTATAGAGAAGCTTCTGCGGTAGAGTTTGTACAAATAACAATATTATCAAAAACTAAACTAAACAAATTTGTGAAAATACCAAAAATTTATAGAACAAATTTATAATTACCTGTTTTTATACATTTTGTTTTATAGTACACTGATCGGTACGAAAAGGCGGTAAAATCTAAATTGGAAAGTTAATATTATGCCACTTGTATTTAAGGTGATTGTTAACTTACAGTATTGTAAAAAAGTTTTGGTTTATTGCACAGTACATGCATATAAGCCAAATACATGATTTGTAGTCAAGTAATGAGTTATTTTTAGTTTTACAATACCACACAACTACAAAAATATATAATATATTGTGTACAAGTGCGGCTTATAAATTTGATAAAATAGATATCGCTCTTGAATTATCAATACCATACATAGTCGTCTCTGTTCATCAAATGAAGTATCTTCGATAAACTCATAATTAAAATAAAATTTTTTTGTCATCGACAACCTTATATTTTTATGGTATTATTATAAACTACAAGAATGTCTAAATATTTTAGATAGTTTTTTATCCCACTCTTTAAATTTTTTGATATAGAAATATCCAATTGAAAAGGATTACCTATAGAATTCATCATTTTTTCAGCCAACTTTGACCGATAAAATAATAATAAAAGGCCCGATGACCTAGGAATTTTTTGTGATTTTTGGAAACTTTGTTAATAAAAAAATGTATTTATAAAGTGTAAATGTATTCAAAAATGTATTAGTAAAGCTTCACAGTGCTTAAATATACATTGTATACCTATTTTTTAAGAGTTTGAAAAAAATTTTATTTTCGTTAATTTTTAAAGGAAATATAGTGGTCTTGTAAATTTTTTTCTATTATTGAAAAAAATTCCAATGATTTTTGATTCCATATATGCTGGTCTCGTGCTTTATTTATTGTCTCATTTCCAGTGCATCTCGGTATATTAATTAGTAATTAACTTTTCAATACTAATTTTGATATTCACCGTGTTAAATCCATTTTATAGGTAAACGCATTTATAAAATTAAATATTTTCTCAACATTAATCATTAAGTCTAAAAAACATCAGTTAATCATCGTATTTTATATTTTTGACATGGCGTCTGGTACATGACAATTTGTATCAATTATGGATGAAAACTATGATAAAAGGTATATGACGAGTTTGGCATACAGTTTGTGTAATAAGTAGGCATCAAAATATAGTAGACATCAACGTATGAAAATACAGTATTGCAAATTTGTGTGAAAGCCTTTGTAAATGGTACGTTGTTATAATATACTGTATCCTGTGTAGGGTGTCCCGAAAAAATCATTGAGCAAGAACATAAATATTTTACTAAAGTTTTTTTTCTAAAAAGTCCTTTAGATAGCTAGCTTTAAAACGACAAACTTTAAAGCTTTGAATCGACTTTTGCACCAGGATAGAGGAAGGAGAATGAGGTGCGAGTTTGATGTGTTGGTATGTGTTCATATTCATTTCGTGCAATGTACTTCGAGACAAAAGGAACACCAGCGACGCTATAATTTCTGCTATTTCGATGACAAATTTTGTCAATTCTCTCATTTGAGTTGAGTATCCATGCATAGTGTCCATGTGTATATCGAAAAAAAATTATTATAGTAAAGATTCAGATCTATGATTATAGACAAACACTATTTTGGTAATACCATCTATTATTTATTATAAGCTAAAAATTACTCATATATTTTAATTTTTTCCGCTTTTCAATTATTCTTAGTAGATAAGGTCTTAGTATTAGGGTCTTTTAAGTTACCCTTCCTGTACGGAACCTTAAAAATAAAATATAGAATCTGGCCTTGACTAATCTTGTAACTCGAAATTTGGGCAGGTACTGTGAAATAATTTAATTGCGAATAAAGTAGGCATTTATAAGAAGTATTCTGATTTTTATAACTTCAATGGAATATTTTTTTCCCAAAGTTTACTCAAGTAGAGTTCCGATTAAAAATTATAAATTTACTTTACAATTAAAAATAGGCTTCTATTTTTTGCTCACATTTCAGTCAGTTAACGGATAGAAATACCGAAGAAGTTTCTTGTGAAGATCCTAAGTAAAAATGACATATCAGTCAATTTTTTATAAAAGACTTATATATACAGTCCTATATATAATGCCTTCATTCTAAAAAAAAATTTAATTTTGTAAGTGAATTTTTATTGAATAAGTATTAAAAAGGATTCACCCGCACGAAAAAAAAAATATATATGATGAAAATGTGAAAATAAATTAATTGTTAGGATTAAGGTTATGATAAGTTTTCTTTAAAGGATGCTACGTAAAAATAAAATTTAGGTATGTTTTATCTTATTTTGTCGGGTTAAATATTATCGATTCAAGAAGGTAAGAAGAAGATTGATATCTTTGAGTGAACAAGAGAGGCTGGGTCTTCATGCAGGGTCGGAAAATTAAAAATACCATTACAAAATTTTACTTAAATGGGTAAAGAATGGATAAAGTTTCGGTATAAAATTTTTAAATAAATAAAATGACTCATTCATAACAGAAAATTTATTATAAATAGGCTAATTATACACAAAAATTTTATGTTGTCTAAGGATAATGATTATTTATAAATTGTAATATAATGTTCATATTTTCAAAGGCAAACGCGTCTAACATTTTTCAGTGCAATACGTGTAAAAGTGCACAAATGCGTCATCTAATGAAGACTCGATGTCTGAGAAATAAACATGTCTTAAACGTTTAGATCGTCTACGAATTTCCTTATTGTCCCAATTTTCAAAGTCAGTGATAACTGAGAGAATTTTCCGAATCTTTTCATCAGCAAAAAAATCATTAATTTAAATTTTTTAATAATTCATTTTTTGGAAAATCAAAAAATAAAATTTTATAATTTTTCGTTAACATGGAGAAATTTTTCACCCTATGTAAAACGCCTATTGATATTTATCATAGTATTAACGTAAAGGCCAAAAAACCGTCGATCAATGGTAACCCGACTTCTTTAGAGGTATAATACTATAATACCGATACATACCAACTAAGATAATATTAGATAACTGTTTATTGTTAAGACAGTTCTATTATCCACACTACAGGAGAACGGTACATAATATAACATTATCAAATATTCAAATTTGAGTATAATCACAATTAATTAATTTTACGTGTGAATCGTCCTTGGATGTGTTTTCCTTCTGTTAGTTGTCACCATGAATGGATTCATCGTGAGTGATTTCTTCGTAGGTGGACAGACGTGACACCTTAAATACTACACCTGAATCTATTATAGACCTACTGTACCCTACACTCTTTTTACATTTTTATACCATGTATGTATGAAATATACATAGTATATACAGTGCAACCTTAATATAACGAACCTCAATATAACGAATTCCTCGATTTAACAAATTTTTCGCAATCCCCTTGAATTGTCCATAAGAGTCAATATAAAATATACCTCTACATTACGAATTTTTTTTGCGAACAGTCTCGTTATAACGAATTTTCAACTACATAAAAAATTTAAATACCTCTAAATAACGAAATTCGTCAATTCAAAACCTTTATATAACGTATAAAGTCCCACCAATATATGACAGTTAGTATACTCCATAGTATGTAATTCATGTCGCGAGAGGTTCCGACACTTTTTTCCTCTTTATAACGAATTTTAGACCAACTTAACCTCAATATAACAAACCTCAGTTTAACGAATTACTTGATATAACGAATATTTACTGGTTCCCTTCAGATTCGTTATATCGAGGTTGCACCGTATTAACTTTAGTCCCAAGTTTGTAACGCTTAAAAATATTGATGCTACGAAAAAATTTTGGTATAGGTGTTCATAGAATCATCTAATTAGCCCATTTTCGGTTGTACGTCCGTCCGCCCGTCTGTGAACACGATAACTCAAAAACGAAAAAAGATATCAAGCTGAAATTTTTATAGCGCACTCAGGACGTAAAAAGTGAGGTCGAGTTTGTAAAAAATTAAAAACTTTTGGTTGAAACATTTTTTTGTAAACATCACTGTTTACTCACGAGGGCACACATTAGATACAAATTTTATAGTATGTAGGCATTAATATGGGACTATCAGCTATGTATGCGTGACATGTATAGGTAATGTGATGTAGAGTAATCAACACTGTTTTTACATGGTATTTCAACAATTAACTGAGACAATTGTTTGTTTTCACTTGTTAAAAATAATTTTTCTAAGCTGCCGGATACAATTTTTAATCATCTAGATTTATATTAGTAAAATATTATATAATTTTAACCCATATAGAATGAATTTCATATAATACATTTATTTTTCATGAATAAAATATAACATTTTAAAACATTATGTGAAAATGTTTAATTAATGTAAAAGCAAATTTTAATATGTGTGTTCATAAGCAAAATTATAATAATTTATTTTGTTGATTTTCATATCAAATCATTAGTTCACAAAATATATCAGTTGACTATTCGTTGTGGGTGAAGTCATGGTAAGAACAATAAAATCGACGCCAGCGCTTCCAGGGGATAATTTTGGGGTTAAAGGATGCTATTATGACTAATTTGCAATTTTTTATATGTAAATGTTATAGTAAATGTCAAATTAAAACTATTGAAACACAACAATTAATTAAACTTGTTCCATAATAAATTTGCACTTCTTTAAATTTCTTAGATAATAATATTAGATTTTCAATGTAAGCCATAAATGCAATCCATACAATTATATATACATCCATACAATTATATTAGTAAAGAAGTGTATCGTTACCATGGAAACGCCTCCAATAAAAGTGATACACGGTGCGAATAGCTATAGCGGTTTAATGACATTAAAAATACTAGGATATTTTGAACCGACTTTAATTGAACGCTATACAAATCCGTATCCTATTCTGTGTACAAAGTGGTGTATCTTTAATATTACAAAAATATACCATTCGTTAGAATAAAATAAAAAGTTCATATTTACAGATTATCGTGAATCATTTTTACGATTCTTAATAATATTAAAAAAATGCAAAGAAATCCCTGACATAAAATCAGGTATGATCGATTCGTTTGTGACATCGTGGCTCTTAAACGATTGAGCCGATTTGAATATTTTTGTGTTTGTTTAAAAGGCGATTTTAGCGGTAGTGTTCTTAGTCATGTTTCAAGAAATTCTACTAAGCCGTTTGAAGATCATCACCTTGTTTTGGGAACGGAACTCTAAACTCACACTCGAAACATAGCTAAGATAACTTGTTTAAAAGGCTGTGATTATAATTACTCGCCGATTTTAGCGGTTATTATAAATTATGATAAAATTTACGATCTTTAAGCTACCAACAAGATGATAATAATTATAATACAGATGGAAAATTTTACTATCTGTATGGTACTATGGTACAGCGAACAATTATAATAGTTTTTGAAATTATCGATATCAGTTAGCCTGTTTTTACAGTACTTGGATAGCAGTATTTATCATAAAGTTCACTCCGTGTTACCGAAATAAGTTTTTCTCAATTTTTACTCATTTTATTTGCCCATATGTCAATTTTTATTACATTTTCATATATTATATTTCACAAATATTTTCCAAAAAAAAGCAAATCAATTAAGTGATGAAAATCATAAGGTTTCATTTATTTTAAGCTACGACATAGATAAAATAAAAGGGTATTGATTTTATAAAGGGAGCAATCTTACTAGATTTCGATAAAATAGAAAAAAGTTAGAAACCAAGTCATAAAATTTCTTCCACAAATAGTGTTAAAGAAAACTAGCAGATATTTATTCTAAAAATACTACTTACTTTCTAACAAAAGAACAAAGGATTCAATTTGATCATTTCATTATATGGACAACACATCATTATTTAAGTGAATAAAGTTACAGAATATATGTATATAACATTTATACAGATCACTGATCCGATAAAATAAACATATTGAGCTTGTATAACTAGATATATAATATTCGAAAGATTAGTATTCGAATATTCTAGAAAATAACTTTTTAATGAGACTGACTGATTGAGTATTATAAAAACTAATGAATATCTATGGAAAAACTTTTCCAGAATGATAATGATGGCATAAAATCAGCACAGAGATTATGCAACGAAAAAAAAAACAGTAATACAATCTATGAACTAAACATATGTTGTATGGTTATTATTCTAAGTACTTCCAATTAAGTTTAATAATATTTTTGGGAGAATACATTTTCTATCTTGAAAACCAGTTGTAGGCGAAGATAGCAAGTGAAACTCCCTGATGTCTATATATTCTTGTATCCGGTAGCATTGTGTCATTTCTAGCATGCTCGCCGGCTTTACAAATTCCCGAAATGTACTTGTGTTCAGGTACCCATACCAGGTTTAATTTTATTTGTTCCACCAGATCGTTGAGAACGTTGAGCAGTTGAGTATTATCTTTGGGGCTAGGTAGGCTGAGCTAAAGGATATTAGTGCTGCTTGGCTGTCGGTGAAGATACAAATGTCGCTGTACATGAGAGTGTTCAGTCTTTTACATTCACATACCTCGTAAATAGCCATCACTTCGATAATTTATTATTATTTTGATCTAAAAATTACAAAATTTATTAGAACGTATTGCCATATATATTTCAAGTGATATGCTGAAAACGATTTTTCGAAAGCAATGATAGCTGGTGTATATCTTTTCTTGTGATAATTTCGATTCAAAATTTACCAATTTTAAGCTTGAGCCGTATGAGGCTGATGTTCCGAGACTAAGTTTCCTTTAAACTCAATAATTACAATTGTTTTTCTTGTTGATTGGAGTTATTGGAAGTATTCCAATGGAAGTAGTAAATTACAATTAAATTGAAAAATTATATTTATGAAAAATATTCTTCATTATTTTCGTTTGACTATTATTTTCTTATTAAAATGAATAAGATATATTACCTATCAGTCTATAGTTTTTTCTCTCTCTCTTATTTAATGAAATGTCAAGATTATGTTATACATTAGCTTTAAAAAAATTTCTTTTAAATTATATTCTTATTTCAAAAATATGAAATAAAGAAAAACCGATTAAATATGTATCAATATTATTATACACACGATTCAGTAAAAAGCGAAAACACATTTTTATCCACCTTTATGTTTCCTCTTCTCCAAGATTCTTAATTTTTTTTAATGATTTTAGAAAGGCTGCAACTTCGAGAATAATGGTCGTATTGAGAAGAAATAGAAGTATTGGAAGAAATTTTTCAGCTTGAAGTTTTCAAAAGAACAATGTTTTTTTGTATCACGCTCGATGCTATCAAAAGGAATAGCGCGAAGAAAAATCAATAGTGGGTAATTTGGCCAAATTATTAAGCTTGAATTTCGAATTTTTAGTCTCTGAGAGATAGCAGCTATTGAAGAGAAAAGTCACCTTTTTTTTGATCATCGATATCTGGTGAATTGAATATCGTACAGGAAAAAAAAATTAGAATATAAAGATCAAAATTATCCATTGGTAGCGATGGAGCCCATTTGATTGTCCCTGCCATGACTAGGCACCCAACGAATAGACAGTTTTTTTTTGCAATATCAATATTGGAAAAATTAAAAATAAAAGATTTTTTCTGCTGTTTTGAAACATGTGTCACAACTAAGTAAGTATTGCGAAACTAAGTGCCAGGGTAATTTTGGATTTAAGGCATGATTTTTTTTAAATAGAAAGTTAAACTAAGAGTAAAATGAATGAGTTCAAAAGTAGGCATATTAAACATTGGTCTTATGAGAAGACGGTAAATGATATATTTTCATAGATTTCACCAAAACTAGCCGGTGTATGAGCAAGGTAGTGGGGACATAAACTAAAATAAATATATATTTTAAATTTTGATGGTGAATTATGTTATAACTTGACAATATAAGACGAAAAGTAGGAATACAATTTTTCGATATCTAGAATTATTTTCAAAATATTGAAAATTGAAAATTTTGTGTAATTATTTAGCTTTCGATATTTCGAAAACCAAGGCAGATATCGAAATATTGTATTCTAATTTTTCGTCTACATTCATGAAATTATAACAAAATTTATCATCAAAGTTGAAAATAAGGTACAAGTAATTTCAACCGCAAGCCTAAACTTGCCTTGGCGCTCATACTACCTTAATTTTTAAATATACAGAATACTGTATGGAATCATTATTAGCTCAGTTTTTACGACTACTTCTTCTTCTTCTTTACGACTGCGATTCGTATTTCTAAGAATTGAACTTTATAATTGATAGATACGGAATGCTCTAGATATAAAAAAATTTATTTAAAAAAAAGAGTCAACATTTCTGACATTTTATTACGAATATGGAAACAAAAATAATTACATAAATTAGACTGTCACGTGAATATCAATTTTAATCTTCTAAATGTATCAGATATTCATTCTTTCTTATGTGATATATTTTTGTGAAAATTTATCTTTCCTTCACCATTCGCAGTGTTGTTATATGAAAAATATGAACGAACGAGGTCATACATCTTTCCATTTTCTTTACAGTTCCATTAAAATTCCATCATATCATTTTTGTGTATACTGTACAAATTTAAAATACAAAATGTAATTTGTTAATACATTTGTTTTTTTTTTCTTAGTTTAAACTTTATTTAGAAATTGTGTCTACACCCAATTTTTTAACACAATTTCTTTTTTTTTTTGGTGTCCTGAGAAGAAATGCTTTAGGTATAGTGCACGTTAGGTATGTGGATAATAATTTTAAACTAAGATCGCCGCCGAAATTGTTTTTCAAATTTAAAACGTGTTTTTTTTGAACCTACATTTTACGATGTGCTTGACATGATATCATTTCAAGCAATTTTAATCGACCGATTCCTTTAAAATTTGTTGGGAATATTCTTTATAAATCTCTCTAGCGTCTGAAACTTTGATTTAAAAAAATCATCAATTCAACTTTGAGTAGGTATTTTTTTATTAAGAATTTTTCAGTCTTTTTTTTTTGGATCATTACTAGGGCTGAAGTCGTGTTTTTTTTATAGCTCCCGCTTCACCGGCCAGTAATTCAAATAATTTTTAATTTTGTAATTGTTGAAATTGATGACGTATTAATATGTGAGCTGTCAATTGGTGACAATTTGATGTACTATTAAAACTACTAAAATTCTCTTTTCCACTTAATCATAGCCACCAATTTCGAAATTAAAATGAAAAGTTAATAGGAATAATGTCCCATTATTGAGCTAGCCTTACATAAGCTCATGTCGATCTTTTTATCAGTGAAACAGTTATTGTCTTTTATTTTGTAACTCTTGTAAAAGTATTTTAATAAATTAAAATAATAATAATAATATTAAATAGTTATTATTAAACTATCAAGTTTTTTAATTAATAAATAGTTTTATAATATTTTCCATTTAAATTTTAATTAATTATAATATTTAAATAATAATAAATATTAAATATTAAGTGGATACTACAATATTTTCATAATATTAGCAGCCATTGAAAGAATTTGCTTGAAAGGATTATAATTAAAATATAATTTTAATAATTCCCTTCGTAGAGAAATTACTAAGATAGTTTTCATTATTTAATAAATATTTAAAATTGTACATGATGCTGTATTAAAAATAATTCAAAACATTTCTCTCTTCGACACAAAATCAGGTCTGACCAATTCGTTTGTGACTTCGTAGCTCCTAAACGGGTGAACCGATTTTAATTTGTTTTTTTTGGGAAAGAAAATCTTTTCAGTCGTTTGAAAAAGATCATCGTCTTTTCTAGTTGTTTTTGAGTACGGAACCCTAAACTTGCACTTGAAACATAGCTAAGAACACATTTCATTAAATTACTTTTCAAACTAAACAAAAAAAAATCAAAATCGGTTCACCCGTTTAGGCGCTACGATGCCACAGAGAGGCAGGCAGATAGACACAACGTATACGAATTTTCATTAAGGGCATGAGTGTAGAACCACAAATACTGTTAACCCCAAACAGAAAAATAACGGACTCAAACAAGGTTAGATTTACAATAAATATGAGATGATTCATGGCGAAGCTCTCTCTTTTTAGTTTCTTTAACTATTGTTTGGGGCGATTTTTTAAATGCAGCAGAGCCTCGATAGTCGGAAGACTCGATAATTGGTAACGTCCAGTAATGGGAACACTTTTTCGCCTTCATCTCCGCATTATTCACACCGCTATCTATCAATCACTCAAAAATGATATTGTTTGTTTGTATATACATCTAATATGATATCATGATTCTAAAAGCAATATATCGCAATAATATGTATTTAATGTTGTGCGTACACGTATACAGTCTCGTTTATAAATATATACATTCCAATTAAATGGTTTATTTTATTGATTTTTCCTGATTATGAAAACTTTTACAATAAGCACTGGGTATAAAAAGTAATCGACTGTATAATATTTAGTCTTCATATTATAAAGTAGGTACGTTTAATAATGTTTTCCTCTCAGATTACGATGTATATTATTATGATTTAAGTCGATCTTACTTACATGAGATGATAAATATTCGTACCAGCATAAATTACAGACAAAAATTATTACCATCATTTAAACCTTCCTCTCATACCTAAAATTTGTACTGAATATATATTTTAAGAAAAAAGAAAATTTTCTTCTATATTTTTATTTATTTATAGTTTTACTAGAGTGATAGCCACCCGCTTTGCTGGGTTTAAAAGTTTAAAAGATTGATAAAGATTGCTCTCGCTTATCCCCTTTCTAAACACTCGAAATAATCGTAAGGATTGTTTAACACAGGTAAAATATATGTATGGCTTTCTATTTTTTTAAATGTTTAATAGTCTTAATTATTCATTGAGTATATCAGAAAAAATTGAGTATATCAGAAATCTGTAAATTATGGTAATGCCAAATGATAACTTTTACAGAAATATGTAATTTATGGAAATGTCAAATTTAATTTATTTTTAATTTTTTTAAAATATATCATTATAAATTATATCTCATGTGTTTTTCTGAAGTACGGCGTATATTGCTGTGCAGTTTCATTAAAATCATTCCTTAGTTTTAGCGTGAAAGCGCAACAAACAAACAAACAAATAAACAAACGAACAAACATGCTTACTTTCGCATTTATAATAAATAGAGATGCATAAAGTATTTCAAATTGACAAGAAAATAATTCAACAGTTATCACTCTTTCTTTTTGTTTTTGTAAAATAAAAATAAAAAAGTTTAACTTTCCACGGTTGGTTTATGAAGTTTTCAATTTCCTCGTTTTGGCTATAAGATCCTTAAAGTATAGAACGAACAATTTTACTAGTTTTGATTTATTTTAATTCATTTATGATTAAACACGATTACATTTAATCAAGGTTTAACCGATAAAAAATAAATTCGAATACGAAATATCAAAAATTTTTTGTGATTTTTATTCTAAATGTGGTATCATTTAAATCAATTTTAAGATTAGAAGGATTAAAATAGAATTTGAAAAGATAACTTGTCAATTGTAGATTTATTCATAGACAAGCCAAGTTTGGGTCTCCGTTTAGGGCACGTTCATAGAGAAAAAATAATTGCACGAAAAAGATAATTATTAGAAAATCGATCGTCAAAAAATAAATTAATCATATAAATTATCGAAATTAAATACTAATTTTTACTTTTGTATTCATCAATCTAATATGTTGATAAATAATTATTTTTGATTGAATTCGTTAAATGTCAATCATAAATTTTAGTAGTAGGTAATTTTTTTCGATTACTGTTTAAATGACTGAAATGGAAGAACATAATATTTTTAAATCCTTAAAAATGTTTAATTCAATTACCTTCATTCAAGGTTTAACCGACAAAAAATTAATAGATTCGAAAACGAAATATCAAAACTTTCTAGTAATTTTTATTCTGACTGTGTTATCATTTGTAATGACTTTAATGAAATTTAATATTTATATATTGTATGAAGAACCCATTCGTGCAATTTACGTTTTATTCGAAACAATCTATTTACATTTAGAAGTTGTAATTTTTCTGATATATAATGCGAAAAAAAGTGATGACTTATATGAATTATTTCAAGAAATTAATAAAATTGATCGAAAACTTCAGTTAAACGTTTTAAGTAAAAAATTAATGTATAAATTAAGCGAAGTTTGGATTGTTCGTTTTGCAATGGCATTTTTTTTCATCAGTGCAATCATATTTATTTTGGAGAGTTTTATAAATTACGCTTTTGATTTAGAATCAGTGGCAAGTGTATTTATCTTTTGTGTAAGCGTTTCGAACACTTATCAGTTATTAAAAGTACAAATTTTTGTTTATCTAATTGTGTTGAATAAACGCGCGATATTATTTCATGAAGGTAAATTTAATGTAAATTTGCGATAAATTTTTGAATTTTAGCACCTCTAGTATAAAAACATTTTTTTACCGTCTCTTTAAGCCCTATACTGGAAAGTTAATAATATAGTTAAAAATTTAATGAGGCTTCTACATACAGTCAGGTCTGATCGATTCTCGTGCAACATAGTAGTTCCTAAACGGATTATTCGATTTTGATTTTTTGCTTTTGTTTAAAAAGTAATTTGATTGACAATGTTCTTAGCTATGCTTCAAGAAAATCTGCTCTTTCGTTAGAAAATTACCAAAAAGTTGTTTTGAATACATAGCCTTAAACTGACACTTGAAACATCGCTAAGAACACTCTCGATCAAATTACCTTGCAAAAAAAAAAAAAAAAAAACAGGCTCATCCGTTTATGAGCTACGATGTCACAGACTGACACACAGATACATAGATGCGTTAAACCTTAAACACTAGCTACATACAATGGGATATGAAAAAAGGACACGTTTAAAGATAAAATAATTGCCCGAAAAAGATAATTATTAGAAAATCGATCGTTAATAAATAAATTAATCATATTATTATCGAAATTAAATTCTATTTTTTACTTTTGGATTCATCAATCTAATATGTTTGTAAATAATTATTTTTTAATTGAATTCGTTATATGTCAATCATGATAAGTATTTTTGTCCGACTACTGTTGCAATGACTATAATGGAAGAAAATAATATTTTTAAATCTTTAAAATTTTTTAATACAATTACTTTCATTCATGGTTTAACCGATAAAAAGTTAATTAATTCGAAAACGAAATACCAAAACTTTCTTGTAATTTTTATTCTGAATGTGTTATCATTCTTAATAATTTTAATAAAATTCTATATTGAATTATTTTATGAAAAATCTATTAATGCAATTTTTAATTTATTCGAAACAATCTATTTACATTTGTCAGTTGTAATTTTTCTGATATATAATGTGCATAATCGTGATAAATTATTTGAAATATTTCAAGAAATTAATAAAATTGATCAACAACTTCAGTTAAATATTTTAAGTAAAAAATTAATGTACAAAGTATATGATGTTTCGGTTGTTCGTTTTGCAATGGTATTATTTTTTTTCATCGGTGGTGTAGTAAATATTTTGTTACATATTATGGATTTAATGGATTTAGAATCAGTGGCAATTTTACTTATCTTTAGTGTAAGCGTTTTTAACACTTTTCAGTTATTAAAAGTACAAATGTTCGTTTATTTAATTGTCTTTAATAAACGCGCACAATTATTTCATGAAGGTAAATTTGATGCAATTCTCTAAAACTTTTTTAATTTTGGAAAACCTTATTTAAAAACATTTTTTTGGCTTTATACTCTAATTCTAATAATTTGAAAAAAATTTCGATAAAACAGAAGATATAATAATGATTTTAAATTTAAAAATCGAACAGTTATCGAACTAATGTTTTCGACTTTCGAATCATTATTGTGCCAAGTTTTCGTAATACTAATTTTGTAATTACTAAATAGAGAACTTGTATGTTTTTATGAAAACATTTTTTTTGTTATATTTGCTTTTTTTTACGGTATGTATGTAAAGAAAGATCAGTCACTCTTAGATAGCCACAGTCGCGTATACTTTATATAACACGACTGTTTTACAAAAATTATTTAATTTTTTAATTTTTAATATTTAACAGTTTTTACATTGAAACTTTCGTCCTACCTCTAACGCTTTACAAGATGTGTCCTACGGACACAAGACTCGTCTAACCTATGTTGCTCATTTACGAATTCAAACTCACTTTCTACGTCCTGAGCACGCAATTAAAATTTCAGCCGAATATCTCTTTTCGTTTATGACATACTCACGAACAGACATTCAGACGGACAACTGCAAATGGATTTTTTCACCGAACACCTTCACCGAAATTTTGTTCGTAGCATTAATATTTTAAGCGTTACAAACTTGGGACTAAACTTAGCATACGTTGATATATTCTATTGATGTAGCTAAAATAAGCCACCATAATTGAGTAATTGCAGTTTGTTTATAATAATTTTCTTTAATTAACCAAAAACGCATTTAAAATGAATAGTCGAGCATGTTTGGTTAACTTAAAATAATTATTATAAATTAAGTCTTACAATATTTTAATTATTCTTTTGGCATGATCTTGTTAAGTACATTTATGTGTATAAGAAGGGCTTTATGAAGTCACAAAATTTTACGCTAATTATTTAAGTCTAACTTGTTGAAAAATTAACTTGAAGATCAATTTACAACGGTAATATATTCTTTAAAGCGTTTCGAATACATCATAATTTTTATCAAATTCTAAAATTAATCTCGGATGCGTTTCTACAAAAAATTAATAAAAAAACTATTAAAAAAGTATATTAATTCGAAAATAATTATCTAGTTTCATCGTTCAAAAAAAAAGAGCAATAAAAATTATTAAAACAATATAATTGAGTTTAATTATATTTAAGTATTTTCTTTGATTAATATATTTTTATATAATTAAAATTATGATATATATTTTCGTTAATTTTTTTATTTCTTTAGTTGCACTTAACGACAATGGTTACGCACAATATTTTCGAGTCATTAAAATTATTTCATACGGTTACATTTATCCACGGTTTAACGCATAAAAAGTTAATAAATTCACAAACGAAATATAATAATTTTTATTCAAATTTCATTATAGCTGTGTTATCATTTATAATATTCCTTGTAAAATACTATCCGGGTATTGATTTTGAAAATAAATTTGTGCGTTCAATTTACGGTTTGTTCGAATTAATTTATTTACATTTTTCAGTTGTAATTTTTGTGATATATAATGATCAATATAGTAATAAACTATATGAAATATTTAATGAAATTAATAAAATTGATCGTAAATTTCGATTAAATGTTTTAAGTAAAAATTTAATGCATAAATTAAATGACTTTTGGATTGTTCGTTTCGGAATAGCTTTCTTTTTTTTTCTTTCTTGTATTAAAATTGTGCAAGATACACCCAAATACGCTTTTGATTTAAGCTCGGCGTTAATTTTTCTAAATTTTAAAATATGCGTCGCAGACGTTATTCGCTTGTCAAAACTGCAAATGTTTATTTATTTAATAGTCCTCAATAAACGCCTGCATTTATTGCTTAAAGGTAAAGTTAAACTATGTTCAAAAATGATTTTTAAAGTGCTAAAAGTATAATTTATTTTATTTTCTAAAGAACTAAAATACAAATAGCATGTATTGTTAGTTGTCAATATGAATACAGGATGTTCTGTTATTGACTGCAGGTCGTTGACCTACAGAATGAGCTCATAAAGAGGAAGGAAAAGTTATTTACCAATTTAGGATCTGAGGCCTAATTTGGGAGATACGGGTATGACAAAAAGTGATAAATTTGTTCATTCACTATCATTCGATAACCAGTAGCCAATGATAATCAGTAGATGTTAGTAAATTTCATTTAATAATATTCAACTAAGGAAGGGATTTTTAAAAAATATAAAATTACTTAATTAGATTATATTATTTTGAAAAAACATATTAGTAAATTTCTCTTAATAATGGAAGGGATTTTAAAAAAAGTATAAAATTATTCAATTGGTTTTGGTCAAATCCCACTTTTTATATTTTTATTATATTTTTGCAAGATCTGCAGTCAATAACAGAACACTCTCTATAATACACACATAATCGTCTACGTTTTGCGACATATATAAAAACGCATGGTATCGGTGTAGGTCCATTTTGACAATTTACATTTCAAAACATTAATTAATTTGAAAATAATTATAGGTAATTTAAAAAAAAATCAATAAACGAGAATTGATTTTAAATTAGTAGAGTTTTTTTTGATTATTATGTTTTCAATTACTTTGATTAATAGAGAAAATTTTTGTTATTTTTTTTTTATTTCTTTAGTTTCACTAACGATAATGGCTACGCACAATATTTTCGAATCATTAAAGATATTTAATACTCTTACATTTTTACACGGTTTAACGGATAAAAAGTTAATAAATGTACAAACGATATGGAGTAATTTTTATGTGTGTTTCATTATGGCTGTAATATCATTAGTATCAGGCTTTGTAAAATTTTATCCGTGCCTTGACTTTGAAAACAACTTTGTGCGTTCAATTTACAGTTTGCTCGAAGCAATTTATTTACATTTTTCAGTAATGACTTTTCTGATACATAATGCTCAATATGGTGATAAGTTATATGAAATATTTAATGAAATTAATAAAATTGATCGTAAATTTCGGTTAAATGTTTTAAGTAAAAATTTAATGCATAAATTAAATGACTTTTGGATTGTCCGTTTAGGAATGGCATTCTTTTTGATTCATTCTTTCATTAGAATTGTGCAAGATCTCCCACGTTTCGCTTCTGATTTATGTTCGGTATTTATTTTAATTACTTATAAATTATGCGCCGAAGACGTTATTCGCTTAGTAAAAGTGCAAATATTTGTTTATTTATTTGTCTTCAACAAACGCGTGCATCTATTGCTTAAAGGTAAAGTTAAATTATTTTTGATCATGTAGGATAAACACTTTCTTTCTGTACTGTTTTCCAAATAGAGGCGACACATAGCTGAGTTCCCATGGCTAGTAACCTATTGAGGTATTATTTATTATTATTCAGGTATTGAGAATAGGTATTCAATACTTATTGTTTTATGATAGTAAAACAATAAGTATATCTCTTTATATTCTAAAGTGACACCTACTTCGTTTAATGAGTTTGATTGGTGTGTGAATACATAAATTCTTCTATTTGACCTTAGTTACATCCTCCGAATTATGCTTCAGATCGAAATTTGGTCAAGAGCTTTTTTATTTGTCTTGATAAGCTCAATTTTCTGGTATAATTTTCTACTATCAATAATAGAACACCCTGTATAATATTTGAACCTTCAAATTGATTCAACTTAAAATCAATTTCATGAATTTGAATGAAACTTGCCTTCGTTACCAATTCAAAATTCAAATGAATTTACGGGATGATTTTTTTAAAAGTTAAAAATTCATATTTTGAAAACGGAATGGAATATTAATGATTTCGAAATTTTCAGACTTAAATGTTTCACCAAGAAAATTTTTAGACAGTCAATACTGAAATTAAATTATTTTTTGAATACCGATTCTTATTTGCTACCGCTCACACGCCTGGGTCGTCCGGGCTAATCCCCCACTGAGTGGATATACCCAACAACACCCATGTTTTAAACATTAATTAACGGATATAAATTATTTTCATAAAAAAAAAAAATTGAATAATAATTCAAAAATAATTATGGCTAATTAGATAATGAAAAAATTAAACATAATTAACGTGTAAGTACTTACACATTGCTTTAGTAAATTATAAAGTTTCTTTTAATTAACTCAATTAAAAGCTCATTTTCAATTAAATTAAGAATTATTTATTTTAATAGTGATTTTGTGTTTTTATTTAAATAAATAAGCAATGGCTACGCTTAACATTTTTGAATCATTAAAAAAATTTAATACAATTGCATTCATTTACGGTTTAACAAATAAAAATTTAATTGATTTACAAACTAATTATAACAATTTTTTAATAATTTTTATTATAAATTTCATATCGTGTATATCAGTTGTTATAAATTATAGTCAGACTTTATTTCATGACAAATCTTTTAATACGATATATAGCGCACTCGAAATACTCTATTTACATGTATCAAGTAGTATTATTCTGATTTATCATGCTCGAAATAGTGACAGATTAAATGAAATACTTAATGAAATTAACAAAATTGATCAAAAATTCGAATTAAGTTTGTTAAGTAAAAATAGAATTTATAAATTGAATGATATTTGGATTATTCGTTTTTCTTTGGTTTTATTTTTCGCCATTGCTATCATAAAAAGTGTGGAGGAATTTATATTTTACGGTTACGAAAAAGCTTTTGTGATTCTATTAATTATCTACGATCTCAGTATTTTGAATCTTATACAATTATCAAAAGTACAAATTTTTCTGTATTTAATGATTTTGAACAAACGTTTTCAATTATTACATGAAGGTAAATTTATTTTAAATATTAAAAATTTGTTTTTAAAATGACATTTATTGAGAATGGCATATTTTTATTAGTGCACTCATATTATTGTTTATATTTTCACTAGTAGATGGCGGACTTGATCACTTGCTTTGTTAATGTGGAAATAAAGAAACCGTGGGTCACCATGGGTTTTTTAAGTGAAAAATACATACGTGAAACTTTGTAAGTGGATTCCTTTTGACGCGTTTACCAAATTTTCATCTACGATTTTTTTGGCACATTCCTACTTTCAAATTTAAATTCAATTTAATGGGTTATCCCGCGCGTTTTACAAATTTATTATGCCTGGACACTCTTTTTTAACATTGCCAGTAATGTGAGCCTTACTCCTCTATTTTATGCTCTTTGCAAAAATCTATAACACATTGAATCTCGAGTTGTAGTGTGGTTTCTTGATTTTTATACCATGTATATGAAATATACCAAGGTATACTAAGTTTAGTCCCAAGTTTGTAACGCTTAAAAATATTGATGCTATGAACAAAATTTTGGTATAGGTGTTCATGAAATCATCTAATTAGTCCACTTCCAGTTGTCTTTTGTCTGTCGTCTGTCGTCTTTCTTGGGTCCGTAGACCCATCTTGTAAACTGTTAGAGATAGAACAAAAGTTTAATAGTAAAAAATGTTCCTTATAAAAAAATAAACAACTTTTGTTTGAAACATTTTTTCGTAAACATCATTGTTTACTCGTGAGAGCGCAAATTGTATAGTATGTACCTATTATATGGGTATATCAGTTATATGTGTGTGACATTTATGTATGTGTAATGTGACAGAGTAATCAATACTGCCTATACATGGTATTTCAACAATTAACTCAGTCATTTGTTTGCTTTCACTTGTTAATTATAAAAGAGAAATCAGAAGCTCATCCGTACAAAATCGTGTCATATTTTGTAACAAAATGTATGAGAGAGAGAGAGAGAAAATTTGGATTATTTGATAGATTTGAGCCAAAATAATTCATTTTACCTTATATACTTAAACGAGCAATTTTAAAATAATTGATTTTTACTGTTCATTTTGAGAAACGTAGAGTGTCATAAATAGTCCACATGAAAAAAATTACCCTTATTGTATATACAAATATAAAACGATAATTTAATTATAAAAAATGGAAACACTTAATTATCAAATAATTACATTTTAATTTATTAAAATTATAATTCAATACTTGGTTGATTTTACTTTAATATTTATTTAATTTACTTTGAGTTTAACTAAAAATTATTTTTTTAGTTTAGATTTTTGATTATTTTAAATTAAACAAATGGCTATGGCTACTCATAATATTTTCAAATTGTTAAAAACATTTAATACAATTACATTTATTTATGGTTTAACGGATAATAAATTAATTAATTTACAAATCAAATATATAAATTTCTTAATAGTTTTTATTATATATGTGACAACATATATAATAAATATGATAGCATACCGAGAATTTATATATTATACTAGAGATGCATTTAAAACAATATATAATGTACTCGTAACTCACTATTTGTATCCAACAAATGCTATTTTTCTGATCTATAATGCGCGTAATAGTGAAAAATTATATAAAATATTAAACGATATTAAAAAAATTGATCAAAAATTTCAAATAAATTTGTTGAGCAGAAATTTAATTTATAAATTAAATCAAGTCTTGGTTGTTCGTTTATGTTTAGTTTTATTTTTTGTCTTAGCTATTTTACAAGATGTGGAATTACTTATCTTTTACGGATATGATTTAATTTGTGCGTTAGCGTCAATTATGTACGGTATCTGTGTTTTAAACACTCATCAATTATTAAAAGTGCAAATTTATCTTTATTCGATTGTTTTGGATAAGCGTTTACAATTACTGCATACAGGTAAAGTTTTTAAGGTTCTTTAAAATATAGACCTTATTCTTCAAATATACAGAGTGTCTAGAGTTAAAATGGCTTGATATGGAAAACTTTTTTATTATAAGGTTTACGATAGAAAAGTTATTCTAATTATTACAATCTCTGCTTTTGAAAATATTAACATTCAGGTATTCACTTGTGACATCGAATTCACAGGGTGCCACAACTGAAAAAGTTCGACAGAAGTGTTAATGGTCGTTTTGAACTGTAGGCCATTTAGAACAGATAATAAGTGAAACGGTTCAAGAAATCACTCCCGAGATATGAAGGAGTGTAGGTATTTAAAGAATTTTGTAAAACTACAATTACATGTATGAAACGCGAAGTTGTAAGTACGATGAAAAATTAATTTCAAATTGAAGTGGTCAAAGCATTCCCTTCCTTAACAATTCATTCGTAAACTGTTATCTCCAGTTCGTTTTTGTCTCAACGTATCTACTTCGTGTTCCATACATGTAATTTTTTTTCTAAAATTATGTAAATACACTCCTACATATCTCGGGAGTGATTTCTTAAACCATTTCTCTTATTATCTGTTCAAAAGTGGTCTACTTTTCTAAACGGCCATTAATATTCCTATCGAACTTTCTCAACTTTCATCCTATATATTCGATGTCAAAAGTGAATAGCTCATTGTTAATATTTTCGAAAGGAGGGAATTTTAAAAAGGAAAACCCTTTTATTTTCGTAACTCTTGTCCATATGTAGCCAACTTAAGTAGACACCCGGCTATATTCTATCTTTTTTACGATTAAATTTATATTCTTTGTTCAAATTGCAAAGAAAATTTTAAACGTTGATAAAGAAAGCTTCAAAACTTTATAGCAATTTGGAGCGAAATCTTTTGACTTCATTTTTAAAATATAGTTTCATTCATTTACAAAGAGCAGTAAGTTTATATTTGTGAAAGATACAAAGATAGAACTACCTGCTTCTAAAATTAGCCATTAAATTCCAATAATCATTCAAAAATTATGGTTCTTTTATAAAAATTAAAAAAAAAAATCAATTTTATTTAACCTCTTTAAACTTTAAAAATTAAAGAATTACATATGCACTGAAAGTTTATGATAAGATTTCACTTTATTCAAACGTGTGGAATCTCACCCTACGTTACTCATGAATGCAGTAAAAATTTGATTAATTATTTTAAATTAATGACTAATATTTGAAATAAATGAATTATAAAAATGAAAATTATTTTTAACTATAAGAAATAATTACAATTTAATTAAACTGCAATCGTTTTTTTGTTGATTGCTTACAACCTTCATTTAAAGTTAAACTAAAAATTATTTATATTAACTGTGATTTTTGCTTATTTATTTAAACAAACAGCAATGGCTACTTGTAATATTTTTGAATCGTTAAAAATATTTAATACAATTGCATTTATTTACGGTTTAACCGATAAAAAATTAATTAATTTACAAACCAAATATAATAATTTTTTAACAATTTTAATAATAAATTTCATATCATATTTAACAATTTTAATAAAATATAATAATCATTTATTTTATGAAGAAACTTTTCGAGCGATTTATGATGTAATAAAATTACTCTATATACACGCAGCAAATATTATTTTTCTGATCTATATTTCTCGAAATACTGACAGATTACGTGAAATATTCAGCGAAATTAGTAAAATTGATCGATCATTAAATTTGTTAAGTAAAAATATAATTTGTAAATTGAATGATTTTTGGATTGTACGATTTTCTTTGGTTTTATTTTTTGTCATTGCTATCATCAATGATGTGGAGGAATTTGTTTTTTATGGTTATGATTTAGTTTCTGTGATTACGGTTATTGTATACAGTGCTTGTGTTTTAAACGCTTATTTCTTGTTAAAAGTACAAATTTATCTATATTTAATTGTTTTGAATAAACGATCACAATTCTTACATGCAGGTAAATTTTTGAAGTGTTTATTAATATATTATTATTAAAGATAAGGATGTACGGGCGCCAGGGCAATTTTGGAGAAAAGGCTCGATTTTTTTTATATGAAGTTGGACTAAATAAATTCTTAAAATTTTAGGGGGGATTGTCCGATTATTTGAATTATTAAATGAGTAAATGACTTAAAAAGTATATATCAGGCATTTTTAACATTGGGTCTTACGGGCAAACGGTAAATGGATGGTATGTTTTCATAGATTTCTCCAAAACTAGTCGGTGGAAATAAAAAAATTATTTAAATTAATGTTCAAACCTTAATAACTTATTGAAAAAAAAAAACCGTTGTGCCCGACTAATTAAGGATGTTTGGGCGAGGTTGAGACACCAATTAAAAAAGTATATCTTTTCAATTTTGATGTTAAATTATGTTATAACTTGACAATATAAGTTGAAAAGTAAGAATAAAATTATTTAGCTTTCGGTATTTCGTAAACCAAGGCAGATATCGAAAAATTTTATTTTTAATCATCGTCAACATTCATGAAGTTATAACAAAATTAATCATCAAAGTTGAAAATAAGGTATAAATATTTTCAACCACAAGTCTAAACTTGCCTTTGCACTCGTACTATAGAAATTCTCTAATATTGATTAAGAATATTATTGATTAAGAAAAGATAGTCGAAAATCTGTATCTTTTCTTCGAGGAAATATCATCAAATATGTGACATTGCCACTCGATATTCAATTACCTAAAATATTGAATCTCGAGTAAAAATGTTCTTTCTATTGTAGCACGGGAAAGGAAATGAATTTATTGTCAAAAAGCTCTACTTTCCTCATACAGGTTTACACGCATGTCCCTACCACTACGTTTTTTTCCATGCGCGTGAAGTTGAATCTCTCACTGAACAATATTCCAAAAGTGAAGTTTAATTCAATTAATTATTTAAAATTAATGACAGCTTATTTAATTATAAAAAATGGAAATAAGTAATTATCGAATAATGGTATTTTAATTTATATAAAATTATAATTAACACTTAAAAATTTATTTAATTCACTTTTGACGTAAACTAAAAATTATTAATTTTAGTTGTGATATTTCATTAAATAACTGATTATGGCTAAGAAAAATTGTTTTGAATCGTTAAAACTATTTAATACGATAACATTTTTTTATGGTTTAACGGATAAAAAATTAATTAATTTACAAACCAAATATAAAAATTTTTTATCAGTTTTTACTTTTAATGTGTCATCTTATATAATCAATATGACAAAATTTATTGATATATTTTATGAACCAACATATCGAGCAATATTTAATTTACTTGAAACACACTATTTGTACGCAACAGATATTATTTTTGTGATCTATAATGCACATTATAGTGATCGATTATATAAAATTTTTAACGAAATTAATGAAATTGATAAAAAATTTCAAATGAATTTATTAAGTAAAAGTATAATTTATAAATTGAATGCTGTGTGGATTGTACGTTTTTGTTCAATTTTATTTTTTGTTATTGCTATCGTAAGAGATGCGGAAAATCTGATTAATTATGGTTATGATCTAGTTTCTGTGATAGCCGCAATTATGCATTCTCTCTGTGTTTTCAACACTAGTCAATTAGTGAAAATTCAAATTTTTTTGTATTCAATTGTTTTGAACAAACGCTTACTATTGTTATATGAAGGTAAATTATTTTAGAATATAGATCGTTTTTATACCATGTATATATGAAATATACATAGTATATTAAGTTTAGTCCCAAGTTTGTAACGCTTAAAAATAATGATGCTTGGAAAAAAATTTTGTCATAGGTGTTCATAAAATCCCCTAATTAGTCCCTTTCCGGTTGTCCGTCCGTCCGTCCGTCCGTCTGTGGACACGATAACTCAAAAACGAAAAAAGATATCGAGCTGAAATTTTTACAGCGTACTCAGGACGTAAAAAGTGAGGTCAAGTTCGTAAATGAGCATCATAGGTCAATTAGGTCTTGGGTCCGTAGGACCCATCTTGTAAACCGTTAGAGATAGAACAAAAGTTTAAATGTAAAAAATGTTCCTTATCAAAAAACTTTTGTTTGAAACATTTTTTCGTAAACATCACTGTTTACCCGTGAGGGTGCCAATTAGTCGGAAATTTTATAATATGTACTATACTTGATTATCAGTTATGTATGTGTCACATGTTTGTATGTGTTATGTGATAAAGAAATCAACACTGACTATGCATGGTATTTCAACAATTAACTCAGTCAATTGTTTGTTTTCACTTGTTTAAATATCATTTCTTGATATCAAGAGGGCGAATTCAAAATACTATATGTTTTTTTCCGAATTCCGATGAAATTTCATTTAAATCGAAAGATGACGATAGGTCTTTATTGGAAAAAGTTGCTCAGAATATTTTTTTATACCTAAAAATATATAATATAACGATTTTCCTTACATAATTCGTCATTTCCCATTATTTTGGTCTTTTCTATACTCAAAATTATGACAAGTTTAGTTTTTATCCGAAGTTTATTTTATAACTAGTGTGCTATGAAATGAAAAAACTGGACAAATTAATAATTTAATATTGTTATTTAAATATTTCAATAAACTTGTAATAATTTTGAGTGTAGAGACCAAAATAATGAAAAAATTACTCCATTCAAACTTTTTTTAATAATTTTTTTCGATATTCCTAACTATCTGTGACGCTTGGTATCTTAAAAATGTGTTCCATCAAACGGTATGACTGTACAAACTTTCAAATCGCTAATGCACTAAATAAGGAAAATCTGAGAGTGTCTTCCTCTTAAATGGAACACACTGTACATACGCACGTACTCAGTCGACGCCATCTTAGTTTGTTCCCGCTTTCAGATTAAAATGTAAGAAAACGTGAATACGTTTGTGTTAATAATCCTTGATTTAAGTAATGAAGCAATCGTTCCTTACAATGAATTAATAATTAATGGATTTCTTCTGCCTCAGGTTTTTTCAATTTTTTATGAGACAACTCGACATTGCAAATATGTAAACAAAAAATTGACCAACTGAGCAGCTCTGACTGGGTACCTTGCGAAAGAGATTACCGATAGTGAGAGAATGCCCCCATCCTACTCCTACCTTCGCAAGAGCGTACCTTGTCTAATTCTACTATGCTTTCATATGTTTATGGTGCAAAACTCGAAAAGTAGTCCATGGATTGAATTGAAAATTTGATCGGTCGTTACATTTATATCCAAGAGTGCTTGCACTTGGCATATCTGAACGAATATTTAAAAATAACTAAAAGTGGGGTGAAAGTCATATACTTGAATGTCAAATGTGTTTCTAGACTATTTTAATTTACTCCCCTAACAATAAATATCAAATAAATTCACAAAGGAACGTGGTCGGGTTTAGCTAGTATGTTAATAAATTCAGAAAATTTCAAAATTCAGAAAATTTCATTATTCTTACTATAAGTAATTTTAAAATTAAAAAAAACACACTTATTCCAATGTTTTAAGTTTTCACTTCTATCATGACTGCCTATTATTTGTTTATACAATAAAGTAAATCAGCAAATTGGCCAGGTGAATCCACAGACTTGCTCGAAGTCGAATCGATCAGTTAAGGAGAGATCAACTTGGACAAGAGCTACGAAGAGAATGCAACTTGAATGTTAAATGATCATAAAAAATTAAATCGCTTTCAAAAATAAAGGAAATATTTATTGCCCGCCTATAACGCAGGAAGATTTAATTTAAAGAGGTTTCACTCGCCTATACTCCAAAACGGTAGTAGAAAATTGATTAATTAATCAAAATTACGGCTAATTTAGTAATAAAATATGGAAATACTCAATTATCAAATAATTATATTTTATTTTAATGAAATTGAATGTTTTTACTTTAGATGGATTCAACTGACAACTTATATTTAATTAATTTTCAAATAAAGTTAAAATTAATTTTATAAATGTAAACTTTGATTATTTATTGGAATAAACTGTAATAGCTATGCATAATATTTTTGAATCGTTAAAATTATTTAATACAATTACATTTATTTATGGTTTAACGGATAAAAAATTAATTAATTTACGAATGAATTATAACAATATTTTTACATATTTTTTAATAAATGTGACATCGTATATAATTAATTTTATAAAATATCAACAAATGTTTAATCTAGAAACGTTTCGAGCAATATATAATATACTCGAAGCACATTATTCACATCCAACAATTATTATTTTTCTGATTTATAATACACGTAATAGTGATAAATTATATAAAATTTTAAATGCAATTACCGAAATTGATAAAAAGTTTCAAATGAACTTGCTCGGTAAAAATAAAATTTATAAATTGGATCAAGTCTTGTTTATTCGTTTTTGTTTAGTTCTATTTTTTGTAATTGCAATTGTTAAAGATATGGAAGTAATTGTATTTGATGGTTATGATGTTGTTTCTGGGATAGCGTCATTTATGTACGCTGTTTGTGTTATAAATACTTATCAATTATTAAAAGTACAAATTTATCTTTATGCGATTGTTTTGAACAAGCGCTTACAAATTTTACATGAAGGTAAATTTTTTTAAAGATCTTAAAAATATAGTATGTCTCCGGACAGAGGTAACTATACTTGTAAATTTTCTTATTTTGCATTTTAAGAAAAAAAGTCATTGTTTATAAAAAATTTTGCTTATTCTGAAAGGATGTAGGAATATTTAAAACTTCTAAATAATGTACCACTATTTTATTTTGGTAAACTACCCATCCTTTTTATAAGTTGACAAAACGTTACTAAGAAAAGTTGCTCGAAATTAACAATTATGACTCAAATTCATGACTGAATTTCAATACGATCTTTCCAACTTTGACAAATCCATTCTTAGTGAATGTTTATCCGAGAAAATAAATTTTCTTTTTAATTTTCTAACTTAGTCCACAAAAAAAAAAAAACTATCGTATAGTACATGTTAATTGATTGATTATTATTTTCTTTGTTACGTTTTTTTGTAATTGTTAACTGGAAGCAACCTTTCTGAATAGCATTTTTTCAACTTATTAAAAGGAAGGGTAGTTCACCAAAAAGAAAAATTGTGATTTCAATTTTTTGGCTACTCTGTACATTATTTTTCTTCTATTCGGGGACACACTTTATTTTTTAATATCATTTCTTGACGGTAAATATTCAAAAATCATTTTTGCGATACAATTAAATTTGAATGTGTTAGTTTTGAGACACTAAAATATTGCTTTTTTTTTGTTTTTGGGGACAATGTTTGTCAAACTCATTGATCATTTCATACTCCAGTAACCAGACAAAATATATTGAATTTATGCAACATACTTTAAATTAAAATTTGCTTAAAATAAAATAAAATATTTTCCGACCACGGTGCAAAAAAGTTTATTCCTAAAGAGGTTTTACTTTATTAATGTGTCTCCCTCAATCGATGACAAAAAAAGAATACACTTAACTATCAAATAATTATGTTTTAATTTATTGAAAGTATTATTTTTTGTTTTTGATTGATTATACTACCAATTTATATTTAATTAACTTTCAGCTTAAAGTGAAATTATTAATTTTATATTGATGTGCGGTTTGATTATTTAATTTAAAAAGCAGCAATGGCTACTCATAATATTTTTGAAACGTTAAAACTATTTAATACGATTACATATATTTACGGTTTAACGGATAATCAATTGATTAATTTGCAAACTAAATATAAAAATTTTTTGTCATTTTTAATTATGAATGTAACATCTTATATAATAAATTTTATTACTTTCCAATACCAATTATTATTTGATTACGAAACGTTTCATGTTCGAGAAATATATGGTGTACTCGAAACACACAATTTGTATGCAGCAAATATAATTTTTTTGATTCATAATGCACGTAATTGTGATAAATTATTTAACATATTAAACAAAGTTAACAAAATTGATAAAAAATTAGAAATAAATTCGTTAAGCAAAAATTTTATTTGTAAATTGAATCATGTTTTGTTCATTCGTTTTTCTTTAGTTTTATTTGTTATCTTGTCTATTATTAGAGGTTTGGAGGACCTTATATTAATCGCCTATGATTTATTTTCTGGGTTAGGGTCAATTACGTTCAGTTTCTGCGTCTTGAACTATGTCCAACTATCAAAATTGCAAATTTATGTTTATTCAATGGTTTTGAACAAACGATTACAATTATTAAATGAAGGTAAATTTTTTAAACGTTTTAAAAATGTGATTTTTAAATAGCATTTCTTGATTATACGATAGCAATGTTCATTAAAAGGTATCAAAAAGTACCATATTGGCAATTTTGATAAACCGAGTATGTAATCCTACTAAATTTCATATTTATGATCAAAATTAACCTTGCTCTAATAGGTTTCAAGAGTTCTGGATCCAGAATAAAGCACATACGTATAAGCTAGCGAAAAATTGACATCACAGCTGAAAAGATTGACACAAAAATAGTGGGTTTCCAAAAAAATTCCTATAAGATCGGATCAAATTTGCCTGTGTTATCGAATAAATCGATTTTTTTAACTTAATGACGTCATCAAAATCATAAAAATTTAATTTTGCTCTATCACATCCAAATTTTATCCAATTTTGATAAACCAGGTATGTAATCCTACTAAATTTGGGTCATACTTTTGAAATTTGTGATCAAAATCAACCTAGGTCTAATAGGTTTCAAAAATGTGTAGTCCTGGTCCCGGAATTAAGCACATAAATGATAGATAGCGATATTTAAAAAAACCTAAAAAATATGATTAAATATCTATAAATAATTACGCCTAATTTATTCATTAAAATAGAAATAATAAATTATTAAATAATTTTATTTTAATTTACCTAACTTTTTTTTTTTTTTTGGTTTCATTAAATTTAATAGTTTTGAGTGAAAATTATTTCTTTAATTTATGATTTTTTTATTTGAATATTTAAAACAAACCGCAATGGTCAATAAACAAAATATTCTTCAATCGTTAAAAATATTTAATACAATAACATTCATTTACGGATTAACAGATAAAAAATTAATTCACACACAAACCAAATATAAAAATTGTTTAATAATTTTCATACTAACATTAATTTCCTATTCAGTTATTTTAATAAATTATGGTGAACAAATATTTTATGAGAAATCTTACCGTGCAATCTTTATGTTACTTCAAACACTTTATTTTCATTCGGGTATTTTATTTTTTCTAATTCATACATCCCGAAATGGTAATCGATTATATGGAATATTTAAGAAAATTGATACAATTGATGGAAAATTTCAATTAAATTTTTCATGTAGAAAATTATTTAGTAAATTAAATGATATTCGGATAGTTCATTTAGCTACAACATTATTTCTTATTATTGCTTTCATAAAAGTTGTAAGAGAAATTATAATGTTTAGTTTCGATTTACTTTCTTCGATGTGTGCGGTTTTTTATAGCTTTTTACTTATGAATATTTATCAGTTATTAAAAATTCAAATATTTCTGTATGTAATTTTGTTAAGTAAGCGTTTACAACTCTTGCATGAAGGTAAATCCTTTTGTTTATTTATAATTGATTACAACCATCGTTCAGTTTTATCCCTCTCAGCGCTATGGGGGCGGGAGGGGCCCGAGGGTAGCCATGCAAGGTTTATGAAAGGATTAGCAGTTATCTGGCCGCGGCATGGGAAAATTTGACTTCAAAAAAAAATTATCGTGTTATAACCTTTCCATCTCTTGGTATCTTTTATTTCCTCTTTTGTTCATAATTTAATGGATTTTAATTTTATGATGTGTAATTTTTTCGAAAATAAAATTCAGCTCATTTTTTGTACAAATAATGGACCATTCTGTAAGTTAAGTTATTTTTTAAATCGATTAAAAAGTGGATTCAAAAATGACGAATTTTGATATCTGCCTTGGTTTTCGAAATATCGAAATTGTAATTATTCAACAAAATTTTAAATTTTCGATTCTTTGAAAATTACTCCAGATATCGAAAAGTTTTATTCTTACATTTTCAAGTTAAGCATAATTCACCATCAAAATTGAAATTACATACTTTTTAAAAGTTATTTCCCCACTACTGTGCTCATACATCCTTATATAGCCGAGCACAACGGTTTTTTTTCTTTTCAAAAATTTAACTTTAATTTAAGTAGTTTTTTTCAATTTTCATCGACTAGTTTTGGAGAAATCTATGAAAATGTATCACGCATTTGCCGTTTTCCCATAAAACCAATGTTAAATATGCCTACATTTGAAGTCATTTATTTATTTAAATAATCGGAAATCCCACTCACGCACTAAAATTTTCAGAATTGATTTAGACTTCATATAAAAAACCAAGCTTTTCATTTAAAATTGCCTTGGTGCTCGTGTATCCTTAAGAGTAATTATTAAAATTATCCACTCGTGTTTTATGCTCATTGAGATCGGTTAATTTGTTGTGGCACCATCGGGAAGTTTTTCGGGGATATTTTGATTTTTTAAAGATGTTTGCTTATTGAATTGGAGCCATCATATACTGACAACAACTGGATAACAAAGGGAACTTCGTTTGAGGAATGTCTAGACTGCTCTCAAGAATTGATTTTTTACTATGAAATGATTCATGGAAATTGTCAATGAGAAGACCTCATCGTAAGAAAATCAATTGTGAAAATGGGGGATAAAAAGATACTTACTACAAATAATAAACTTTTTAACTTGCGGTTTAAAAGAGGGTCATAATTATGAACAATAATTATGTCTAATTTAACAATTTAAAAACAATTATTAAAATTAATGATAAAAAAATTTGATAGATTTTTATTTTATTGAAAATATGAATTATTTTTCGATTTAATATCATTTTGAATTGAAAACTCATTTAAAAATTATTTATTTTATTTGTAATTTTTGATTATTTAATTACATATAAACTACGCATGAAATGGCTGCTACGATTAATATTTTCGAATCGTTAAAAATATTTAATACAATTACTTTTATCTACGGTTTAACGGATAAAAAATTAATTAATATACAAACCAAATATAACAATTTTTTAATAGTTTTTCTTTTACACCTGTTATGTTTTGCATTAATTTTAATAAAATATCAATTATTGTATGAGAAAACTTTTCATGTCATTTTTTATGGACTCGAAGCATTCAACTATCATTCAACGATTTTTGTTTTTATGCTTTATAATGCTCGAAATAGTGACAGATTATATAAAATTCTTACGGAAATGAATAAAATTGATCGACAATTTGAGAAAAATTTTTTAAGTAAAAATTTGTTACATAAATTAAATGATTTTTGGGTAGGCTGTATCGGTATTTCAACTTTTATATTTATTGCTCTAATTAAAATTATGGAGTTTTGTTGGGAATCGTATTCAGTTTTTGATGCCTGTGTAAAATTTTTATTTTGTGTTTCTATTGTAACCACTTTTCAACTGATAAAAATACTCATTTACGTTTATTTAATAGCTTTCAATAAACGAGGGAAGTTATTACAAGAAGGTATTGTTTGAACCTAACATGATTGAAAATTTTGAAATAAAAAATTAGGCAAAATAATTATGATTCAGATTATGAGTCTTTGAAATCTTAATTGTAATCATTTTATTTCTGCTCGCATAGAAAAATTTATAAAATAGATTAAAAAATGCATAATGCTCGCAGCGTTGTAAACACTACTTAAATAATGCAATTGACGGGGAAATTCAACTAATTTTTAGTCTTTAGAAATTTTGTACTCTTAAAGAGAATGCTTTTTTGTCTAGGAAAGAGACTCCTAAGTCTAGTTCGACGACTAGACCTCGGCTACTTATAGCTCGGCATAGGAGTTTCTTGTCGATGAATTTTATAATTGTTAACATTTTTTTGGACTTATTGGCAATAAGTCAAAATTTTTGGTAGATGCAGTCAGTCTTCAGGTAAACGAATAACACTGGGAATAGGCGATATTGAAGGAAATGTGCTTAAAATTGATAATCGGATAATGGAATTTTCGACATCTGGACTTTTGTCTGTGACACATCGCAATGTTGAGTATTGGACGAGTAAGTCGACAGTGTAGAAGAGCCGATTATCTTCATATTAGAGTATGGGAAAAGGCAGATATTAATTAATTTTCAGCTGGCGGGGCAGTTAACAATTTATCTGGCTCAAATCTTTCAATTGTATTATCTTTCTCAATATTGTTAAACTACTTTATGACTACATGTAAAGAAACTTTAGACATGTTGCAACTTAAAAAAAAAATTACGGTAGCTTTATATCTATAATAAAAGTTAGTAATTACACTCTTTTTTTGCAGTTTTAGTGAATCTAAATAAAAATATTGGCAGTTATTCGAATCCAACTGAAGTTTTAAAACCACTAATGGACATTTATGAACAATTACATATGGTTGTCGCGGAAATATTTAAATATTTTTCATTGCCATTATGTTTTTTATTGGTTATCGAGGTGTTACATTATATTTTATTGTTTGCTGATATTATATTCGATTACAGTCATTTTATATTTTTTCAAACAATATGTGAATTAGTTGTTACATATACACTTTTGATTCATGGGTTTCATTGCATTTTGAAGACCGTAAGTATATGTACAGGTATTTTTTAGTTGTAGTCGCAGAAAAGAAGCACCGAACTTTGAAGATCTTAACAGTAAGACGAATTTGAATGCTGTTTTGTGCATTCGATTCGTTATAGAGCGTTATAGACTTGTTAATCGGACGTTTATTGGATCGCTGAGCAAGAATATTGCGATAAAATTGGTCTGCGAGGTACCTGGTGCACAGGGTGAACGGTATCCCGTTTTTTCTTGGAGTTTTTGGGAAATTCGTTATATAATGAGTTTTAGGAGTTGCTGAACACGAATATTGCAAGAGCATTGGCCTCCGAGGTACTGAAAACCGCATTCAAATCCGTCTTACTGCTTCAATTTTTCTAACTTTGACTGGTTTTAGTGTTATGTTTCCGCGACCCGCCAAAACTTTAATAAAACTAACAAGTGCGGTTAGAAAAAATTCTTTGGAAGGGGGAACATAAATTTTTACGCTATGTTTCTTTAGTTAGTAAGTCTACTGGCACTTGACCTTTAGATAAAACATGAATATCATTTTTCCATTGAACGTCAAGTGTCTGGAATATCGACTGACATTGTCAATATTAGAAACTACTCGCGCTATTAGGAACATGATTTTTCTCCTTTTGTGTATAAAATTACTCTTGTAAATGATCCTTACTCGAACCGAGGCAAAATAATTTTCCCGAATTTTGGCATTTTCTCGATAGGATAGGATATCTTTGAAAAAATGGAGAAAATTACAGAAAGATATGAAAAAAATTCAAGAAATTGGATACGTAGGGTAATTTGAACAAAAAATTCAAGAATTAGGTTCATTTCTACGAAATTCTGAATCCGATTCTGAAGATCTCAAATATCCACATCTTATTGTAAAGTCTTTACTGCACTACATAAAAATTATGGTAAAACAATAATAATCAAAAAAATAATTCAAAAACGACACGTCTGAAGTTCTGACTAACGAAATTGTTTCGAGATATAACATTAGTATACGACTTAAGTCGATATCCCAGATAATATTTTTCGAATCATCAAAAAAAAAAAAACTATAGAGAGCTCAACAAAATTTTACTCTGACTGAAATAACTTTTATTAAAATCGAGGATAAATATTTAAAAAAAAAAATTTTATTTTTCAGAATTCAAAAATAATGTTCCAATTATTTAATTTTTCTACAAAATGTCCAAATAATATTGAATTTATGTCATATTTAAAAGTAACATTGGTAGAAATATTGCATAAGCAGAACGATTTTAAATTATTTGGATTACTTTCAATTGATCATCCCTTGATTTTATCGGTAAGAACAAATTGTGTTGGAAACAATTGCTTATTCAGCAAATTTTTGTAATTGGAAAATTCATTTTTAGATTTCAACAACAATTGTTACTTATACTTTACTAATTATCCAATATTATAGAAAATAATATTGTATTTTGAAAATAAAAAATTTTGCCACACAATTCAAATTCAAATATTTTATGCCCACATTAAACACTCTCACTTCTTTTAACCTTTCGTTACTGTAAGATTCATTATTTGTTTATTATAATTATTGATTGAAAATTTTCTAGTGCCCTTGAAAGAGAAGCCACCCTAAAATGACAGCAATACACTTGAAACTAAGCCTACATCATATATCATCAATAAATAGCGATTTTGAACCCCGAAATCCAAAATTAATAGAATTGATCGCTGACATTATCCTTGGTCATCCATGGCCCATGAGGTTCGCTAATTATTGTCACATCATTGATGCATGTAAAGTAAGGTTACTGTGGATTAAAAATTAAGTGAGCCAAAATGGAAAATTCCCGCGAATTAAAGAATAGTTCGGCCAATAAAAGCTTCTCGTGGCTTGAGAATAGGACGGACCAAAATCAAGCTATCGCGTTGTCCTATAGCATTAGGGAAGATTTTTATTCTATAAGCTAAAATTGCCACCAATAGTTTAAAAGTCTTGGTCATTCGATTCAAAGGGAAGTTTTCCATAGAAAAGAATTATCTGGGTATAAAGTTGGGAGATGTTATATATTGTAATAAAGATATATCGTTTTGAAAACGAAATATGATAATAATGTATTCAACATACAAGGAAAGGTAAGTTAGAAGGGCGTTGTCGCAGGTGCCATGTTCAGGTTCCCACTGTCTGGGTTCACTCAATGAGACCCGGTTGTATAAAAAGTGTGTCAAAGCTTCGATATAGGATTGATTTGAGCATTCAAGAAAAATAGATATGTTAACGTAATATATTTTATAAACCATTTTAATTTATAATGGATAATAGCTGGTTTTGTAGTTAACCAATCAAAAAATAACTTAAACAAAAATTGTAGAGTTTGATGGAGGATATTATGTTCTGATATCAAATTGGATCCTAGTTATTCGGGTTGCATTAATAGCCAATTTAGATTTTAAACGGCAAGAGATAGAATAACATTTGAAACTATAAAGTTGATCCTCATAAAAAACTAACAATTCAATGCGTCTTAAAAATATGTCATTATTGCATTTCATTGAAAGAAAATACGCTTAAAGTTCGTTTTTAAAAATATCGATAATTTTAATGACATTTATTTGCATCTAGCTTCATGACTATAATTGGTTAAACAAAATATAACCCTCAAAATAATTTATATGCTAAAGAATTTATTTATTAGAGAAATAATTTATTATATAAGAAAAAGTAACTAATTGAAAAATAATTATAATAAATACTTGTGTTAGACTTACGTGATATTATTAACGAAACAAACTTAATTAAGTGAAGAATGCTTAAATTAACTTCAAAATTTACCACATTCGTTTAGACGTACCATACATTCAGTTTTTAATATTGGAAATAATTAATAATAATAATTATAGTCTACAATACAGAGAGGGGGTGTTTCGTGATAAACATATTTCGAAACTTCGTGAGTGGCTTCATTTCAGTGTAACAATATTTACATTTACGAAAGCTTTGAATTTGGGGCGTTTTCAATATGGGGAAGACGGGAAACGTGTTTATTAAACGTCCCATTGAAAAAATATGAATAACCGTTTGATTTTTTCTTGAATGCAGATATATGAACATTATTAGAAAGGATAATAGTGGCCTACAAAAATATGGGGCCGATTGGTGTGACCTCCACCCCCAACATGTCGGAAAAACGGGGGTATGAAAATTTATGACCAATCGGTTAATTTTTACACAGTTGTTTAATAAATATAAGTAAAATTAAATGTACATACTGGAATACATATTTGATGAGCTGTTTTCTCAGACCTAGTCCTTAAACATGTCAGTTTAACGACTGTATGTTTTATTATGCTAATGCCCCAAAGTTTTCCAAAGTTTTCGTAAATAAAAATAAACAAGCGATCGAGAGTGATGATAATAAAAAAAAATGTCGTCAAAATGAACTATTGAACTTCTTCAATGAATTAGGAAATAATGATAGTGATAATTGATTTTGAAATCATCGGAATAAGACCGCCATGTATCCATGAACAAATGGATTCTCTTCGTCTCTATTCCATGTACAATGAAAAGCATCAAATTTTACTGAATATTAAAGAACCCAAGATAATTTGAAGTAATAAAATAGCCAAAAAATAGTAAAAAAGAAAATAATAATTTGAATGAAAATGATTTAAAGTTTGAATGTTAAATATTTTAGAAAAACCACACAACAAATGAAACTAAATATAATTTTATTGTCGAATTATAATGAATTATCAGACAAAAAAACTATTTTGTTGCCATTCTGCTGTTGTTCTATTTAAAGATATGATAAAATCACAAAATAAAAAAAGAGAAAAAACGATTTCTGTGGTGACTTCATCATAATATTTGTATTAATAGATAGACATTTGTTTTATTTTTGCCGTCATCAACATAAATTTAATGAAGTGAAATTTAATCCATCAATTATTATTTAGTAGACAAATGGTTACTATTATTTAACGAGAAGAAATATGTTCTTTAAAAAAGGATAAATAATTTTTTGAAGGTTATACGGAACATTATCGTCGTAATAATATGAATCTGAATGGTTATGTTATTTTCAAGTCATTTGAGCTTTAAAAAAATGAATACTTTTGTGTATTTAACTTTTTTCTTGGAACGAAAGATATGTTTGTGTTATTTTGGATGCATTGTAAACTAAAACCAAAAGATATTTTTATCTATCAATTAAGCTGTTAATGCTTTTCAAATTCGACCAATTTTTAATAGACCTCCATGATTACTACTATTACTAGTGTCCTATACAAGTTTTGTCGAGAATTTGATAAAATTATAGGCTGAAAGCGCAGTTTAACATTTGCTGGACTCCCTACTTTTAACGCAACTTTCTCAATATCTTCTTTACTCATATACACACATTTTTCGGAAATAATTCCAAGATATATCAACTTAATTAACAATACAATTTTAATACATTTTTTTTTTTTTTTGGTTTTTTGAACGAAAAATTATATTTTGTCAGTATATTAATTTATATTTTTGTATATATCAATATTTTTAACCACCTTCGCAATAAAATGTTTCATTTTAAAATTTGTAGCCAGTAGTACGTAACATTTTAGAAAATGTTATTTTCAAAATGTTAAATCGAAATAAATTGTATCATATATATTTAGCTTAGATATTCTATTTTAAATATTGTGCGCGGGTAAAGGTGGTATTTCCGATCCCGTAGCTAACCTTTTAATGGGACAGCCAGACCAAAAAAATTCTTTGAATTTACTAAAGCTGATCATTTGAGGACTGGTTTAAGGAGTTGTGTTACACACACATACTGTGGCCAGTCAAGCAAACAATACAACAAGGATCAGATATATGCTAGCTTTACTAAAGCTGAAAATTGTTATACAGATTGTATATTGCAATTAAATAAGAGTTCTGTCAGTCAGTCAGTTAAATGTGTGAATAGAGCTGGTCAGTTAGCTCTAATGTGTGCACAAAACTGAATCTGTTCAATTTGAACACTGAAAAAGTTCGAAATAGAGCAAATATGTTAGTAACGATGCATTCTGGCGATTTAGAAAAGAGTTTTCTGATCAATGTATCTATCTGCGTTCTGATTTTATAATGATAATTCGAGTCGGAGAAACATTTATAGGTTCTAAGAAATAAAGAACTGGAAACTAAAGGGCTAAAGTGGAGATCGTTTTATTGATATATTTTTAATACTAGATGTGAATCAAGATTTTTAAAAGGGGAACTTAAATAGACTGAGTTGTTTCTTTTTCACCAAGATTACTCTATTTCGTGTATATAATAATCGCCATAATAATATTATTAAATATAATAAACGAAATTATGTCAAGAGACAGACGACATTACAAATGACAAACGGACTTTACAACATTATATTAACATTATAATCAAAGAATATTAGTTTTTAGTATTATGTGTGTATGAATATTTACTTGGCTCGCTGCCAATATAAATTGAGTTAAGTTTTTATTTTATTTTATTGATACATACATTATGTTCATTATACAAATGATATATGCAAAATTTTAAAATCCTCCGATTATCTGTAGCTGAATAAATTCTTTAAAATTGTAAAAAATTGTTGTTGTCACAATATTGGGTGTTCCAGCCAAGAGTTATTCCATCAGTAGTTTTAATAAAAATCCACATCTTCGTTCAACATTTCATTACACGATAGCATCAATTCACGTCAAAAGTTTTTGGAACTATTGGAACTATGTTCCTTATCGCATTTGTTTGTTGGTTGGGAGGTAAAACCAAAAAAAGTGCAACAACAAAAGAAAACACCAAAAGCTGACTATTTTCATCTGGGCTACCTAGGAAACTAAAACTTTTTCAATCGATTCAGCTTGCCGTGCATTTTGAGAAAATGCAATATTTTTATATCTGTCAATTAGTAATTTTTTTCAAATTTTTATGTTTTATCATTTGAAAAAATTCAGCTGTGAAAGTTATCAGAATAATAATAAATATCCTGATCAAACCGAACGTAATGTAATAAATTTTATTGGGGTAAATACCCAATACTGTATTGACTACTAAATCAGAAGTATGTCTTTTTTAAACTAATATTACCTACAATTAATTCATACAGGAAAAACTAAAAGTAGCTTTAAAAAATTAAACAAGTATTTGACTTGTCTAAAGATCATATCTTAAATTTTCAGAAAAATACCTTGTAAATTAAAAAAGTAAGCGCTATATTTATAATGTCCGAGTAAGCGCAGTGCTAATGTCATAAATGGTTCGCGAGATAATCGAGGGGAAAGAATCCGAACGAACATACGTACATATGCACACACACACACACACACACATACACACAGACATTACATTGAAAAGGTTTGATTCGGATATTGCGGCCTTGAAATCGCGGAAAAATGTAAAACTGGAGATTTTCAAAATCAGCCTCATTACATTAACTTCCTCTGGGAAGTTAATAATTGGTCAGAGGAAAAACTGTAATAAAAAAAACAGATGTTTAATCGAAGATGGTGGTTGATATTTACATATTTAAATAATAGTATGGTTCTCTGGTACTGTAACGCCATCATAATTAAAGTTTATTTGGGAAACACTTTTCTTAAACAGAGATCTACCTATCATACTGGAAACCACAATATAACCTAGGCATAAGCTGAATCCAAGTTCAAAACATAGCAACAATACCCTACATAACAATACATCGCACAAGGAGTTCCTTTTGTTACCCAAAGATTGTACTCATACCCTTCATACTGGTAACTAGAGTATAAACATGGTATAAACTAGACATAATCTGATTGTGTCACATTGCACTAGGTCCTGCGTACTATAAATAAATTTTCATCAAACATTCTATATCTTATTATATTTATTATAAATATCATTAAGAGTTGGTTTTAAAATGTTTGAAACTTAATATATATAATTTCAAATGTTTTTCTAAATAAACTTTTACTATATTAAAATTATTTAAAATCATAATTCATCAAAATAAAATAACAAAAAAAAAAGCAAAAACTACTATGTCGTAGTAATTTTCATACATAATTTTATGTCTTTGAGACAAAATAGTTATAAACTGATACTTATACAAATTAACGAATCATGAAATTAAAAGCAAAATATTTGTTTTTTTGTTTTTCATAAATTAAATTCAGCTGTTCTCATGTTTACGGTTTTTATAGTCTGGGAAATGGGATCAATTCTTCATTATAATGCGGAAAACCACCTACATATATATTCTAAATTTTCTTTTTTACGATTTCAGTTTACAAAATCTTTGTAAAAGTAATTGAGATAAATACTTTTCGAATTCGATATGCAACATAGGCTTTATACTCGGATCGATACACAACTGATTTCTCTTAAATTTAAGATGTTTGACATTGGCGTATCTAGAGGGGTAGAAAGGTCGACCGTGCTCACTCGACGCACTACATTTCTCACTCTAGGAAAAATGTGTAGTTTTGGTTGAAGTTTTTTACGTTAGTTTTGTATCGACCACGGTATATTTCTGTAGTTTTGAGTACATCCGCTCTTCAAGGCGCTAGGGCTATAGAGGCTTACTTGCCTCTATAGCCCTTGCTTCTCGCAATATAGTTTATTCGAAAAAACGAAAAACGGCTCAGTAGCCAAACGAGTAAAGACGACTTTACTTGCTTTGACTTTTGACTGGGAGGTTGCAGGTTCCAATCCAGGTAGTGGCAGTGTGAACAAAAACAGTTAATGGGGCGGTAAATTAATTAGACTGTCGTCAGACTTGAATAAGAACGAAGTAACCGACACCACTCACGTTATAAAATTAATTGTATAATCGAATGACGATGTCTGAGAAACGGAGGCTAAGCCCCATTAATATTATTATTATTATTAGAAAAAAATCAACAGTTCAATTGTTTAAAAAAAAGTAAGGAAGTAACGTACTTTCCAAACACAAATAAAGGAATAATACAACCTTGCCTACGGGATGCTTCCGGTATGTTTTAATAATAAATGATAATAAAATAAATATACCAAGACTCTGTTTTTATTTATACATACTTTTATTAAATGGTAAACTTTTATTATATGATTATTACTGATTGCACTTTTTTGCGTTGATTTGCAAGAGGGGTGTTTCTGGTATTGAGATAAAATGAATACCTACTTTGCTACAAAGAAAAATGGACAAAGTATCTTCTGTTGCTACCAAAAACTTAGATATTGCCAAACCTTTGATGTAAACATACAACTTTAATACAAAGATACTTGGATGAAATCCTACTAAATGCTAATTTCAGACCAGTTCAATACATTTTTATTATATAAAAAATAATTATAAAACTTTAAAAACAAAAATCATTATCATTGTATACTTTATTAAATCATTATTAATATATTCTTTAAGTATAATATTTTTATTTAATTATAAATATTAATTATATTTTAATTCAAATTATTGGGAATGGAATATAAGTACCTACAACCATCTAAGGCAATCCAAGTAATTGGACAAAGAAACAAATGTTACCGCTTAGCCGAAGACTCTTTACTAGTCGCTATAAATTCTAAATAAAAAATTGATTTTTCCATATTTTATTAAAAAAAATTTTTGGCACGATTATGTTTTCTAATGATAAAATTATTTCATCATTTTTCCCATTATAAAAATATCCTACATTTAAAGTTTTATTTAGTTCACACATAAATTAATGAAAATTTCTTCGTATTTTTCGTCTAATTTCAAAAAATTTTGTCAATTTAAAAAGTAAAAAAAGTAATCGGGGGTCATCAAATAAATTTAATGTGCCAAATTGATACTATCACTAAACGCAATTTTGTAATTTTGTTTTATATTTAGAATCATTTTGATATTCTAAAATTTTATCTATTCAAATTATCTTTTATTTATTTAATTGAAAACAAAAATATGGTTAATAAATTTAGCAATCACGTTTATGTTAAAAAACTTCAAAGTTGACTAACGTATCATTTTTTCAATGTGTAACTTTTTTATTACTTAATATGTTCAATTAATATTTTGCTAAGTTATTAATCATTTTTTTATAAATATGAAAAGACAAACGACATTTTTGTGCAGTCCTTTTTTGTGTTGTTTTTGAACGCAAAACCGCAATATCTAGTTTTTAAGTCCGGCAATACTACTATTCTCCACTTTAATTTAGATTGTACGAATAAGTATTATAACAGAAAAATGTGCTTATTACTTGGAAGATTTATCCTATTATTTGCTTTTACAGTAATACGAATTATTATAAAACTAGCCTGATACCCGCCCGTTTCACTGGGCTTAAAAGTATAAAACACCGCTTTATAGCCTTCACCTCTCTGGATGTGCACAGTTTTCAAATTTGTTAAATGTAAAATAGTCATAATGCATTGAGTATATCAGAAAAGTTGGCCATGATTTATTTGACATTTAAGTACTATTTAAAATTTTTACAGAATTTTTTATAGTACAAGATCCGAATTAGGGTCGACCTTCACCCATCTTTTTACCGAATGAAAGTTATTTTTTATGAAATGTAAAATATTAACAAATATTCCTGTAACGGGTTGCCTTAAAAAATATGGTCCAGACCATTTTTAATATAAATATCAAAACTTGGAAAGCTTGTAAACATTATTTTTGACCAATATTTTATGGCCAATCATATGCCACCGTAATTGTAACAAAATTATCTTTATTTAGATATGCGAGTCAATGAATTAACAGATGCACGTAATTACTATTTTCAACTTGTATAAATGCGATAATAGTGAACGAAAAAAGGCAGAAAACATAGCTGCTGCGTATTCTTTATGGCTTTTACTTTCGAGTAGATCAAAATTCGTAAGATATGCAAGTCAGTGAAAAATTTCTAAAAATTTTACTCTTGATATTTTCACTAAAAGTAGTCTGGACCACATTTTTTTTGGCAACCCATTGCAGGGATATTTGTTAACATTTTATATTTCATAAAAAATAACTTTCATCCGGTAAACAGATGGGTGAAGGTCGATCCTAATTGGGATCTTAGACTATTAATTTATGATTCAAAATGATGATCATAGATCTGCTCCAGCTATAAGCCTCATTTTGAACCATAAATTACAGATTTCTGTAAAAATTTAAAATAATAAATGTCAGATTAAATTTTTTTTTTTATTTAAAAAAAATATAAATTTTTATAAATTATAGCTCATGTGTTATTCTGAAGTATGAGCTATATTGCTGTACAGTTGCATTAAAAACCATTCGCTAGTTTTAGCGTGAAAGCGTAACAAACAAACATCCTTACTTTCGTATTTATAATATATAGAGAAAAGATAAAGATATCAATTGACCAAACTATAAATTTTTTCATCAAAATAAATTTGAATATAACGGATATTCAACCATCTCGCCTGTGGGAAAACCACTAAGCTGATTATTATCAGATCATAAAATATAAGCAATGGAAATAATATTTCAATTCAATACACATAAAAATGTTTATAAAAATAAATATTTTTATACCATGTATATATGAAATATACATAGTATATTAAGTTTAGTCCCAAGTTTGTAACGCTTAAAAATGATGATGCTAGGAAAAAAATTTTGTCATAGGTGTTCATAAAATCACCTAATTAGTCTGTTTCCAGTTGTCCGTCCGTCCGTCTGTCCGTCTGTGGACACGATAGCTCAAAAACGAAAAAAGATATCGAGCTGAAATTTTTACAGCGTACTCAGGACGTAAAAAGTGAGGTCAAGTTCGTAAATGAGCATCATAGGTCAATTGGGTCTTGGGTCCGTAGGACCCATCTTGTAAACCGTTAGAGATAGAACAAAAGTTTAAATGTAAAAAATGTTCCTTATCAAAAATTAAACAATTTTTGTTTGAAACATTTTTTCGTAAACATCACTGTTTACCCGTGAGGGCGCCAATTAGGCGGAAATTTTATAATATGTACTATACTTGATTATCAGTTATGTATGTGTCACATGTTTGTATGTGTAATGTGATAAAGAAATCCACATTGACTATGCATGGTATTTCAACAATTAACTCAGTTAATTGTTTGTTTTAACTTGTAAAGTTATATATTCCTTTATATTTGAAGGGTACACTGCACTTAATAGAATGTGACGACTACTTGAAGAAATTCTGTTACCCAAATGTATCTATTGACATTTTTTTTATAATGTATGAAATTAGATACAAACGTGATGTATTTGACTATTATTATCATATACTAAATAGAAAGGTTTTACCATATAGCTCAATAACAACCATAAACCCATATAGGAAATAACAGCTGGGCCACTATTGGCTAAAGTATGGCCGAAATTGGCAACAACATGCCAATTTCAGTACGCTTTCTTTTTTTTTTTAAACTGATTGTTTAAAAAATTGTTTAAAATTTTTTTTTGTTTTTCTTTTGGTATTAGGTTTAGTTCTAGCCTGAATCAACCTCATCATTTTCAGCTGGGATCAAATTTTTTTTACCTTCAATTTTAACTATTTTTTTTGTTTAATTTGAGCGGATAAAATGCACGTATTTTGAGACACCGGATAATAAGAAACCAAAATTAAATAATTAAAAAATTATTAAATTTTATATATTATATAAACAAATATTCATATTTATAAAATAAAAATACAAGAAAAAACAAGTGAAAACAAACAATTGACTGAGTTAATTGTTGAAATACCATGTATAGGCAGTGTTGATAACTCTGTCACATTTCACATACATACATATCTGACATATTTAACTGATATTCTCATATAATGCGCAAGTGTTGATGCGCACTCGTTTGTTTTTTTGACGTCACGTAAATAACAAAAGATACTCACTTTGATATTAATACATACTATAAAATTTGTACCTAATTAACGCCCTCGTGGGTAAACAGTGATGTTTACAAAAAAATGTTTCAAACAAAAGTTGTTTATTTTTTTGTAAGGAACATTTTTTACATTTAAACTTTTATTCTATCTCTAACGGTTTACAAGATGGGTACTACGGACCCATGACCCAATTGACCCATGTTGCTCATTTACGAACTTGACCTCACTTTTTACGTCCTAAACACGCTGTAAAAATTTCAGCTTGATATCTCTTTTCGTTTTTGAGTAATCGTGACCACAGACGGACGGACGGCCGGACAGCCGGACGGCCGGACGGACGGACAACCGGAAATGGATTAATTAGGTGATTTTATGAACACCTATACCAATTTTTTTTTTGTAGCATCAATATTTTTAGGCGTTACAAACTTGGGACTAAACTTATAATACTATGTATATTTCATATATACATGGTATAAAAACTTGGGACTAAACTTATAATACTATGTATATTTCATATATACATGGTATAATTATTATAAAATATAAAAACAAAAATTCTTAATATTATACAAAAAATATAAATTAAATATTTAAATAAATAATATAAAAAATAAAATTATTACAGATATTAAAAAAAGATGGTTTTATTTATTATAAATAATTAGATTAATTTAACCTAAAAATTATGTATATTTATTTTTGTAAGTTGTATTATTATTATTTATTATTATTTAATTTTTATGTTTTTATAATAATTTGTATCATATGGAATAGAAAGAAATTTTTTTTTATTTTTAAATAATTCATTGAGAAAAATTTGTATGCGAGCGAATTCATACATAGCTATATGTTTTAAAAATAACAAATGATAACAAACAATTGACTGAGTTAATTGTTGAACTACCATGTATAGACAGTGTTCAATACTCTGTCACATAACACATACATACATGTCACACATAGAACTGATATAGCCATAACATACATATTATACAATTTGAGCATAATTTGCGCTCTCACAGGTAAACAGTGATGTTTACAAAAAAATGTTTCAAAAAAAGTTGTATATTTTTAAGGAACATTTTTTACATTTAAACTTTTGCTCTATCTCTAACGGTTTACAAGATGGGAACTACGAAATCAAGATCCAATTGAATTATGTTGCTCCTTTACGAACTTGACCTCACTTTTTACGTTCTCAGCACGCTATAAAAATTTCAGCTTGATATCTCTTTTAGTTTATGAGTAATTGTGATGACAGACGGACAGACGACAGACAGACAGACAGACAACCGGAAATGGACTAATTAGGTGACTTTATGAACACCTATATCAAAATTTTGTTTGTAGCATGAATATTTTTTAGCGTTACAAACTTGGGACTAAAGTTAATATACTATGTATGTTTCATATATACATGGTATAAAAATTGTAGTTGTAGTACAACATGTGAGCAGAGTTTTTGTAGTCTAATTGCGGAATAAATTCTCAAACATAGTTCTTTTGGTTTTATTTCGTATTTTAGATTTCTACATTTTCAGATGTAAGTACAACCTCTTACAGATTCAACCACGATAAGAAGAAGCATGTGAACAAATATATATTTTTTGAAACATAAATTGTTACTTTTGTTTTTAAATTCTCATATATTTATTTCTTTTTTATAATTTTCGACTTTTTATTATCGTACAAAAATGACTTACCATTTAAAATAGAGGATAATGCTGATATCGAATTGTCCATATTTCCCAAAAAAATGTGAAACTAGTCTTGATACCATGATAACATTTGAAAGCGAAATTAAAATTTATTAAAAAACGAAGAATTTATTAGCAATCAAAGATTTAATTCAAAAGTAATAGCAAAACAAAGTTTTATATTATCTATAATCTCTATGACGATACTCAGTATGACATCACTAAGGGGTATCTTCCTCTTTGTTTAATTAGGAAATTTAAACGTTCATATCTTGCATACTAGTAAACATTTAAAAAACCAATTTCACTTGTCTATTCGTAAAGTGAGAATTCTTCATCTGAAAGGATAAAAAAAATTTTGTCCGATTCCCTATTTAGTAAAATCTTCAGAGGTATTAATTTGCTTTTGATGTTATTTTAAATCGTTAAAATCCAAAGAAAAGAAAACTACATTTTCTCTCTTTATTTATTTTATAAACATCAAATTAAACTACGAATCTTAATATTGGAGCTGTCGAGTAAGTTCTCAAAATTTCCATAACATTCTACAATATTCCGCTTTCTTCGTATTTTTTCAGTTTTCTTCGTGCAGAATATTCTGAAATATTTTTTTTTATCTCCTATATACCTAATGCACCATCTTTTCCTTCTGAATATATATATCTATATTCAGAAGGAAATATGAATATACTTGAAATTTTGGCAGATCGTTGCATTTTTAGCCAAAATTCTCACTGTAAAAGAAAATTATTTCATTATTAAAGCGATTTGCATCCGTTTCCACACTACCCTTGAGGTAGGATACATCAGCGCGTTTTTTTTACGTGGTATCCCCCAGTCCTATAAAAAAATTATTAGGCCAATCTCTTGCCATTTTGCATACAAGGAAAGCTTTTGGTAACATGTAGAGTGTGATGAGTAAAATATCATATAATAATAATATAATCGAGGAAAACTCGTCTTTTTGTATATTTAAAACGTATTTGAAATCAAATGGGAATAATACATAATTGATTGTCTTCTTGTAACAGAAAAATTTAATTGTACCGGCTTGGATTTTTCATATATGTATATTTCTTTATTTGACATAAATCAAAATATTTTCATAATGTACAAAATTTTTGTCAATATGGCAATATATTAATAAGAAAATTTTAAGTACTGTTAGTTGCTTGTTGAAAATGAATTTCCTCAATTTAATTATCAAACAATACAAACTTTTTTTGCCACAACATATCAAATAAACTTGTCTTTTGCCAGCTTGTTTGGTTAATTCACAAAAGTTGAAGATCTACAAAGGACTATCTACAAAGCTGTTGGTATTGAATGTAGCTGTTAAATGACAGAATTATCACGACCCGATCTTATAAATATCTAGATTCTACGTTCATTATATTCCGGCGACGACATCTCTCGCTTTTATAAAAATATGCGCTCCTATGCAATAATGACAATAATAAAAAAATATACCTTTGTATGAATCTTGAAAAAATATATATCACGTTTATTGAAAGTTTTAAAACATTATTTTATAGAAACATACCACAGTCTTCAATTCTAAATAATATCATATTTTTCATTGTACAAAACGGTCTACATAAAATTGGCATTTTCTTATATACTTAGTGTCAAAAATAAAACGTATTTTTGTCATTTTACAAATTTTTGGGATGAGAAAAGAAATTTTTTTGCAAAATAAAAATTATTACGTACTTCTTTTATTAAAATTATTACGTATTACTGCTTTTGCCAGGCTTTTTATTAATAAAGACCTAAATGTAAGCTGTATTCAAACTTTTCCTTTTTTTAAAATTGATGGGAATATATTTAATCTTCGAGCAATGAAACATTATCGTCGCTTGCAGCAAATTTTTATTTTGTGTAAAATTTCCCCTAATGTTTCAAAATGCATCTTTGCGTGCAAAATAAGCTAGCTTTATAATAGACTGGTGATGGAAGATTTTCTCGCTAAGTCTAAGAAAATATTGACAGATATGTGTAGGTAAACAAGCTCATTATCTTGAAAATTTAGTTATTAAGTTTTATTACCTCAATGATTTTATCGACGCGGCTCCAAGTAATAATTCCAGAACACAAACAAGAACCAGTATAAGCATAAGGAGTAACCAGAGGGCTGAAATAGTGCGAAAAAAATTATCCTGTTTGTAAAATTTTCGTGTTTTAATCGCTCAGACTATTTGCTCATCGGCTCCAACCGCAATTCAATTTTTTGAATTTCATTAAATTGAAAAGGTCAAATATTTTACATAAGAGCCAAACATCCATCTTTGTGCTAAAACTACAATCTTGAAACATATTAAAAATATATATAGACCACAAATTAGTAAAGTCTCAACAAAATATTTTCTTTATCGAGGATTTAATTGGGATGTAATATAGTGTAATTCAATGCTTTCGATTTTGATGACGTATATTAAGTACAGAATTTGAATTCAATTTTTTTATAATATAGCCAAATTTTTTCCGATCTGATTAGAACATTTTTTGAAACCCACTGATTTTGGGTCAAAATTATTTCTCGGCGCGTTGAGAGCTGGTTTAAATAATTTTGGAGTAGTAAAATCTTACGAGCTAATAATAAAGAGTTAAACGAAAAGATAAATATATAGCTGTTCCTAACAAATGAACTGATGTTTGGTGCTACTTAAAATAATTTGAAAATCAATTTTATTTTGTAGTTTTTAGTCATCATAATTTTCAGTGCGTCAGAGCTGATATCAAAATTTTCAGTTCGACTGGCATATTTTCTTTTTCATTTGTTACTCTTGTACAAATACATTTTATAAAGAACTCGAAAGAAATAAAGAAATTTATAGAAAAAAAAATATGGGGAAGGATGAAGAATATCGGAGTACACATACGATGATCATTCATTTTTACATATCCATCTTGACTAAAACGTCTACAATACATTTTATGAAATAAGTAATGAAATATAATAATAATAAAAAAAACCTATTTATTGAAAGTAATTCGTGGCAAAGACGTTGCTTATCTTTACCATCGTACGAATTGGAACATCGAAGCATCATTAGACCGTAGATAAACAACGCGAATTTTACTCGTATTTAATAATTATAATTGTTTCAGTCTTCTGAACTTCTGTGATAGTCTAAATCGTTCTACGCACTCGTTGTGCTTTCGTAGGTGTTCGTTAATAATGCGTTATAAATATTTCGCCTCTAAAATGTGAAAATAAACGATAATTATTATTTAGAATTTGTCGTGGCTTTTTCATAAAAATCGAAAATTAAAAAAGTTGCTACTACTTGTTGTTATAGTTTCCATTTTGACTGTTATTTGGAGTGTGGTAATGAACTATTTTTCCCACTTATACTGAATCAGAAAAGTTCTTCTTATCTCACGGGCGTAGATAAAAGCTTTTAATTAGTTTTTCTCCTTAAATGAATATTTTGCGAAGATATGCGCGGCGAACAACCTTTAAAATGCCCTAGGTTATTTCCAAAATCTGATGCCATCAGCTCGATGCACTCAAAAGGAAATTATTATCAGGAAAAATATTTTGTCGTGCTGAAAATTTTTTTAAATACTCGACTAAAAGGAGGGTTGTTATAAGCTTAACGGTCTCTGTTTGTGGCATCGTAGCTCCTAAATGCATAAATTGGGTTTGTTTTTTCTTTTGTTTGGAAAGTAGTTTGATCGAGAGTGTTCTTGGCTATGTTCCAGGTACGAATTCAGGGTTCTGTTACATTTAACAACTAGAAAATATGTGATTTCTTCTAACGGATGAGTAGACATTCTTGAAACATAGCGAAGGACATTCTCGTTCAGATTACCTTTCAAACAAACAAAAAATCAAAATCAGCTCATCCGTCTAGAAATTCGTCATCCGTCTAAGAAACGACGCCACAAACGAATCGATCAGACCTGACCCTTTTATTTAAACCAATTTTTTGAATAAATATATAGATAGATAACTTAAATAACTTAGAAATAAGCGGCTGTATACTTGTATTCAGTACATATTTACACACTGCGGCTTATTATTATATACAGTAACAGGACTGCTGTCCGAAATAGTGAACGTAAATACGAGCATGTTTTTATGAGTTAGACCATAATGGACAAATGATATTAAACAAATCGTCTTGTATAAAATTGTAACATTGGTGCTGTCAATTGGTGAAATGTCAATCTAAATTATTCGAAGCACGATATGATAGAAAACGCGGGCTCATGAATAAGGGGATTTATCTCAGTTTCTGATTTAGTTTCGTAGAAAATTCGTGTAAAAATCCTACTATACATCGCTAATGTGGTGTGCGCGTTTCAAATATAGACACATAAATGTAAGGAATCGACGATGAAGTTGATATTTGCAGGAAATTGCTGATTTCTGTTATGAATGTTACACGAATTGTAAATAAAATATAATATTTGATTGACTTTGATTGAAAAGAAGAATTTTTTTTTTGTCGTGATAAAGTAAAACTTTTTTTAAATAACCATTTTTAAGAGGGAGGGAAGAGTGTACGAATGTAGATAGAAAAATGAAACTGCGAAAATATTTATTAAATTTTGTCATGTACCATCATTCGATTTTAAATATGCCTTAATTGGAGGTGTATTCTTTGTCAGTCATTTCAGAATAGCAGAAAATTGAAACGTAATTTTTAAGGTATTGCGTTTTCCTCAACGAATCTTCTCATAGCTTAAGACTTCTCTCTCTTTAGAATTAATGAGTAGAGGACAATGTCCAAATTATAAGATATTTCAATTCAAAGTGGACATTTTGAAAATTTTAATTTTCAATGTTTTATTTTAGATCCTATACGGATTGACCGATTTTGTATTAATTTGTTTGTTTGGAAAGTGAAGATTGGGAGAGTACTTCGCTATGATTAAAGAAATCTGTCCACTTTAGAGAGTTTTCAATGGAAAAAATGGCTGCAAATGGGGGTAGAACATTGAAAATTTTATGTACGTTCTCAGATAGTATCTAAGAAGGGTCTATTGGGGCGCCTATTGGACCTCTTTGTGTATCGAAATATAAAGGTTTTTACGATTTTCAGGATATGTGCAATTTCAGAGTCCCTTCAAATTGAGTCCACGAAAAAATTAGTTGTCTTCATACGATATTAACAGACATACAATCGATTCATTCGTAGTACATAAGAAAATCTATAAAATGAAATTGAATTTGAACAACAGTGACTCTAACCTGGCTTGGTTACAAATATTCCGTTTTAAAAGAAGAAAATCTACATTTTAGGGATTTTATCTTTGACAAATTTTTTTGCTATAAATAAACCATAAATAATTGCATTTCAAAACACCACACGTAACAACAATTTGGCAGGAAAACAATAAATTCTTTTGTTTTGTTACACAGAAATGATTCTTTTTTAAACATTCCCAAGGTTTAATAAATAATTTATATTTCAAAACATTTTGAGTACCTAAATTTATTTTAATTCAAGTTTATTTTCTCTAGTGGTTCAGTGTCCTTTTGTTATATTTTGTAAATTTAATATAGGTGTATTCTGAATTGATAAAATATATACTCGGGTACAAAGAAACCGGGCCATCAAAAGTATGTAAAATTTTGGTACGGTATTTAAGTATTTTGGACGTACTTAATTCTCCAAGAAAAATTCCTATAAGTACTTCCTAATGGAATTGATTTTGATTTTGTTATTTTGTTTTATTCAAGGGTGCAGTAAAGTCAAACAGGCTTAGAAGGTGTAGAAAGTCAACGGACAGAAGGGAACTTTGTGTGAGGGTATTTTTTTTATAAATTGAAATAGTCCGCTACAAGGGACGTTAATATACTATTTAATTATTTTGATTAAAAAAATAATATTCATTTTTACTCATAAAAAATTTTTGTACAAAGGAAGAACAAAGGATTTTTCAAGGAAAAAAATGCCAAATTGGTTTGGATTTGTGTGGCTTTGAAGAATTATGATACAAATTCTGTTTATATTGCATCGAAATCTTAGATATTATTTCTCTAAACATGATTTACTCCACATTTTCAAGAAAAATAGACTCTCGGACTAAAAATGTACTGCTTAAGAAAAAACAGGCTAGAGACAAAATACTTGCATTTAATTTTGTTTATTATGTAACTTGTATATAATATCAGTAACAAAATTGCCTCTAAATAAAAAGGAAGTAAACCTTTTATTGATTATATCTCTAGCCTGTTTAAGCCACGTGTACCGCATTGCGAATTCCGTACAGAAAAGAAGAAAAAAAAAACGTATAAACTAATTTATATTTTTCGAAAATACGACCGGCGTGTGGTTTTTTTTTCAATTAGATATAGAACAAATTGATGTTAGAGATCGTTTAAAAAAAGTTATTTAGAGTTCAAATACATCCGTTTTTGAGACACAGTCTAGACGATATAGAGAAGCCACCCTCATAATAATTTAAAATTCTTATTTTATTAATTTATATTAATTACATTCAATTTCATTACATGAGTGAAGGAAAAAACATTTGTGAAGACTAGGTTAAAATAGATAGACAAATTTTCTATCCCGAAAACTAAAAATTATCCAATTCATTTGTCCATGAGTGTAGTTTTATTTATAAACAAATAATAGAAATTTTACGTTATTTTATCAACTAATTGATGTATTGTATTTGTATAACCACACTAACTGAAATGAAAGCTGAAAAGCTCCCATATTAATAAGCTTTGTTAATATTTAATCATATATTTACAAATCTTTTGTTATTCATTATACACGCTGCGTAGTTCAGGAATGGCTTTAATAAATCTTTGAAAATTGTAAAATTATTTGCCTTGTTTCTTCTAAGTAACTTCGAAAAAGATTAATTACGAGCTTTCTCGGTGACTTTAAAAAGTTCTACTTTGCATGAAATGATTTTTTTTATTGACGTATGTCATGATTAAACTGAATAAAAAACTTGAACCAAAAATATGTATTGTGCAAGAAACAACTTCAATAAGAAATATTAGATAATCTTTTTATACCATGTATATGAAATATACCAAGGTATATTAAGTTTAGTCCCAAGTTTGTAACGCTTAAAAATATTGATACTTCGAAAAAAAATTTGGTATAGGTGTTCATAGAATCACCTAATTAGTTCTTTTCGGGTTTCTGTCCGTCTGTCTGCCAACACGATAATTCAAAAAGGAAAAAATATATCAAGCTGAAATTTTTTTTAAACATTTTTACGTAATCATCACGGCTTATCCGTGAGGGTGCAAATTAGGCGCAAATTGTATAGTATGTATTATATGTGAATATCAGTTATGTATGTATAGGTATATGTGTAATGTGATAGGGTAATCAACACTCTGTATACATGGTATTTCAACAATTAGCTCAGTCAAGTGTTTGTTTTCACTTGTTTTTTTATTAAAAATAAAGAATATTTTGCTTTGAGTGAATGCAAATTTCACATATTTGTATGAATCCACCACTGTTTTTGGTAATTATTATTATTAACAATGAATAAATTAGGTAAATTATTTTGAATGAAAATTTATTGGAACGTGATTTATTTATTTAAAATCACTCCAAACTAGTGAAAATTTTTGTTCAGTTAAATATTTCAAATATTGTATATAGTTATGATTTGAAATATATTTGAAAATTTCCAATATAATAAGCTTTAAAATATAATAAAGAATTTATTGAATTCACTACAATGAAATTTCATCAAATAGAAATTTCGAATTTTTCGTTTCGTAAAAACGAAAAATTATAAAATTATCACATTAAAAGCGTTTTTAAGCTACTTTTTCTAGCTAGAAGCAAACCATTTTTTGTTCAAAAGCGATACGGCTAGATTACCATATTATATATTTTACCACCAAAATTCTAAACCCTTCGTTAAATTTAATTTGTTATCCAAATGAGTGTTTTGAACTATAAATTCAATAACTATTTTTATACCCAAAAAAATATTATCATTTCTATTTATCAATTCAAAATTCTCTTGTAAAAAATAAATAACAATATATTTCGTTTATAGTCTCTCTATTCAAACTTCATAAACTATAAAAATGTTTAAAACTATCAGAAAAAAATTTGTATCGTTAAAAATTAAATAGCTTCACTGATTTTTTGTTATCGCATTATGGTCGAAAATTATAGTATCAAACACCTAGCCGAACCATTTAATAATATTTTAACGACTACAACTTTCTTCTATTATAGAATGGCCCCAAACCCGAAAAAATAGGTTTGAAACTCTCGTCTGGAAGTCACTCGAATCAGATATTGGAAAATTATATATGTTTTACTACTCCGATATAATTCTCAATCACGTTTTTTTCAAAAAAATAACGATTGTTCTTTTTGTTGCTATGCTAATTGGATCTTGACGCACTTTAGGGGGAAATTACGCCTACATAAGGAAAAATTGGAATTGTGCTTATGCTTAAAGAATGATAATACACGTTATAATGCATCAAACTTTCATTAACCGAATTGGCAGGCGTGGTATAATTACGAATTTAGTAGGGCTATCATGTACAGGCTTATATAAGCTAGTTAAAGCTGAGTAATTTGCGTGAGTATTTGTATTATAATTAACTATTTACATAGAAAAATCATAAAATTCGGGTCATTATAATATGTGGCTGAAAATTAAGTTTTGTAAATTTATCGAAAAATAAGTAATGTTTTCGTATAAAAAACCTGAAATTAATTAATTACTCCCCGTTCGGATTTACCCCACTCTCCACAATACTGTCGATAAAAAATGGCGAAACGGAAACGAAACTAATAAATGGCGTTAGGATTTATATATGACTATCAAGTAAAAGTCTATGTATAGATATCAAATTCACAGCATTTTTTCAAGTAAATTTAAGTCAAATAATTAACCCAGAGTATGTAATTTATCAAGTACTAGTTTTGTATTGACAAAAATGGCGCAAAAGAATAAAAAATTTTTAAATGATTTTTTTTCGAAATAAACAAGAATGAAACTACCGGGCGTAGGCTAGAAACGTTTTTTGGAGGGATTCAAATGTTTGATGTGAGTGTCGTCTCGTTCATAGTTCCGACCTATTTTTGGGCTAGCGAGTGGAGTGATCTTTTCTTAATATTTAAATTTATTTCGGGCACCATTTAATTTAACTTTTGGCACAGCTGAATGTATTTTAAATTTGGATACTTATTTTAAGTTTTAAAGGAAATTTTTTTTTACTATAATATTTAAAATTTTATATCGGCTAGCTTTAATGATTTTGGCATACAATGTAACGAACTCATAAAATTCATAATTTTTGATACAGTTTAGATACTTAGCTCGGTTTTATTTTATGAATTATGCTGATCATATTTGCATATCATAGGTTAGATAATAGTGGCTTAATAGGATAGTTAGATATCACTTCATATGCGTACATGGGAATGTCAGTGATACTTCACATTAGGAAAGTCAGTGAAATCGTTAAGCAGTCAAATTGCAGTTATAGGGAAGCTTAAATCTTAAAACTAGCACGGGTCTATGGAATGGCTAGACCATTGAAAGGTCTTTTTACAGGAAGGTATAAATATTATAAGTTTATAAAGTAAAAAACAAAAAATACCAATTTTGGCGTGTTATATAGCCTGTGCGTAGTGATGTTAAGGAGAATCAGATTGACGCCAGCGCTGCCAGTGCATCGCTTCTGTGGTAACTATTTGAAATAAAACTTATGCACAGAGCGAATAGCGTATTGATAATGTACTTGAAATAAACTTTAAACACGTTTTCCTCGAAATAATTGCCCAACTTGTTGAAATAAGTTAAAACTAGTCCCGAAATGCCCAAAACCTATCAAAAATATCAAATTATGATCATTAAAACTCTTATATTTTTTAAATTATGAATAATTATTGTCATTCAGGAACTAAAAGACAACATTATTAACAAAATTTCTGTTTAATACTGGCATAATACAGTGCAACCTTAATATAACGAACCTCAATATAACGAATTCCTCGATTTAACAAATTTTTCGCAATCCCCTTGAATTGTCCATAAGAGTCAATATAAAATATACCTCTACATTACGAATATTTTTTGCGAACAGTCTCGATATAACGAATTTTCAACTACATAAAAAATTTAAATACCTCTAAATAACGAAATTCGTCAATTCAAAACCTTTATATAACGTATAAAGTCCCACCAATATATGACAGTTAGTATACTTCATAGTATGTAATTCATGTCGCGAGAGGTTCCGACACTTTTTTCCTCTTTATAACGAATTTTAGACCAACTTAACCTCAATATGACAAACCTCAGTTTAACGAATTACTTGATATAACGAATATTTACTGGTTCCCTTCAGATTCGTTATATCGAGGTTGCACTGTATTATGTAATATTGTTACGCACAGCAAAAATTTTTCTCAAAAGCGGGTTTACTTCGCTGACAAAGTTTATGGATCTAAAATTTCTTCCCTATTCTTAATGAATTGACTCTTATCAGGGATATTTTTATACTAGAAAGATAAAACAGACCTTTTACACAGTCGAATGATACTATATTACATTATTTTACATTGGGATAGTCTCTCGCACATACATAAATGATACAGTCTATAAACATATTAGCCTAAAATGTCGCCTATGAGAATAATAACATATAATGAATTCTGATGCATTTAATTCTTGGTATAACAAGCTCAACCTCACTATGTTTGGCTAACAATAAAAAAAAAACATAGCTCGTACTTCAGTCGAGCTGTACCATTAGTAATAAAACCACACGCTAGACATCACATATAGTATTTTTATGGTTATCAATTCAGTTTATTCAGGGTCGACATCACTATTGTGCAATCTTAACCAATTATCTTTTACTATAAAAATCTATAGCATCGGTTTAGTCTCTTTTTTAGCAGGAAAAAAAATTAATAGAAATTTTCACGAGCACGATTTTATTTTATGTCGTTTTAAATTACTTTAATTTTGGGAAATTTACCGTCAATAGAGTGTTTTTGTGAAAACCAATCTTATTTATCATCACACGGAGAATGGTTTCGTGTAACAGTCATTGTGCAGAAATATTAAAAACACACCATCAAACTTAAATTTTTAGAAATTATTCTTATAACATTTTAAGAAGTTATAATTAAATTTTGAAAAAGATTGTCTGAAATTTATGCACATTAGTTCTTTACACAGATATACCCATTATTTGCGCATTCTACGAGCTTTCCTAAAAGTGCTTTTTCACGTTCAGATACGTCCATCATGGCCATTTGCAAAAATTCTCAGAAAAATTATAGCTTCTCAAAAAAAGCATTTTTAGCCACAAAAATAGAAAAATGGTGAAAAATTGTCACCAAAAATCTTTCAAATAAGCATTCTATTTATATTTATATCTAACATATGCGATAACTGTTTCACTTTGTATTAATAATTAGTATAATAAACGTAATAAAAAATACCTTGGTAATAAAAAATTAATCAACACTTCCAGGGTAATACGGAAAAAACCGGGAATTAAACGTGAACCTCACGCTGTCATAACGTATGTATGTATTGTATGAGGACTGTAAAATAGGTGTAAAAATCACTTGCATGGTGAAAAATTTTCTCCGTGTAAAAAATATTGCTATAAAATTGTCTCTTATCTTGAATTTAATATGTGATATTAAAGAAAATTTTTATATTGATTTTATCTTTCTATCTTAAATTGAATGAATAATTTGCTATATAAATTTTCTTTGCTATAAAACCGATTAAGCGTGAGTTTGATCAGATATCGGAGTCCCCGAGTAACTGCTATACGCTTTTCTTGTAAAATCGGAAAATTGTTGGGAACGACCGCACAATGTTAAAAAATCTGCTCTAGTTGATTATCCATATTAGTTAAATCAGTAAAAATTTTAAGGATACACTATTGTATTATCGTAATATATTAAACAATATATTATAGAAAAAAAAGTTGTGGACCTTTTTTAACATTTGCTCAGTGCAGATTTTGTGACACAGTGTATACCTTAAAGCCCTTAAAAGTGAGACTGTATTTTACTATGAGCTCGTATCGATTTTTTGATACACCGACACCTACTACACAAATTTAATGTTATGTGTTTATTCAAATGGTTTATATTCATGTGTCTACTGCAGACATCCCTAATCTAATATGGGAAAGCCAAAGGTAGACAATTTTCTCATATACCTACTGTGTTGTTTTTTGTTTTACATGTTAATGTTACGCACGAAAAAATTTTCACGCAGGTGTCAATATGATATATGTTTGTAGTTTAATTCAAACAGAACATTCAAATGTGAACGACACTTTGAACTCAAATTAATTCATCCAACCTTGGGTTCATTGATTTTTAGAGGTTAAATTATTTTTTGAGCAAACAAATATCTTTTCGAATTATTTTAATGCATTTAAAAAACTTATCAGCTGCAAGTGCAAGTGCATTCGAAGGAAACATGCTTTAACATTGAAAGATACAAGATCCCAGAAGAAATAGTTTGCCAATCGGGAGCAACAGTTTTGTTTGTGACATTTTTGTCAAAAGTATTATAGATGAATTGGCATGTTTTTTCAAAGCATGCCATTAAAAAAAGGTTACACTCTCATAACCTGAAGAATTCGCAACTGTAAGTACTTCCTCTGTTTTCACCCAAATAATCTCGGAGACTGTGCTTAAAACACCGGGGGGGGGGGGGGCTTGGTAGTAATATTCAATCTGTACAAAATTTTAATTCATTTCTGGTCTGAGGCAGTATATTCACCGTATGTACTCGATGCATAAGCCTTTTTAATCTTACCAGACTATGTCTCTTGCAAATAAAGTGAATACCCTGTCGAAAATCGAGCATAATTTCTTAGTTATCAGCGTAATTCTGAAAATAGTTTGTAAGTCAATAGATTATTCAAATTTTCTAGAATAGAACGGTACTCCAAATTCAATAGTTTTATTTTCGAGTTTTGTTATTGGTAACATTGTAAATTTTTAAAAAGACATTTCATTCTAGAATATACCCTTTAAATCCTTTTACAAATCCTTATCAGTTTATCATAGACAGCTTTTTTATTAAAAAATAAAATAAATGTTGCGAAAAATTCATCTATTTGACGATTGAAATGATATTTTTTAAATATATATTTTTAAAAATATTAGAAATAAATTGACCACAGGTTAAATATAGACCTTACCAACGGCATTTATTCAATTTCGTAGATCGTTGAGGTATGAATGCGAAACCTTTTTCATAATCGTCTACAGAATATGTCGTGCAAATCTTTGAAAATTTTTATATTTAATGAGGCAAAGAATTACAGTGAATAGAGCTATAGACTAGACTTTTCAATTTTCATCGATATTTTAAAAAATAAAAGTCCAAATGAATTTTTGGATTTTTGACGGGGTAAAATAAATTCGAAAAAGATGATAAAATGATTACTTGAGCTTCTTGATGTACGAACGTCAGGGCAATTTTGGATAAAAGGCTTGAATTTTTTATATGAAGTTAGACTAAGTCTAAATCAATACTAAAAATTTAAGGGGGATTGCCCGATTATTTAAATAGATATATCATTTCAAAAGTAGTCGTATTTAACATTTGTCTTATGGGAAAACGGTAGATGGATGATATGTTTTTCATAGTCATAGTCTTATCCAAAACATTTGTCAAAACAACTAGTCGGTGGAAATGAAAGAAAAACTATTTAAATTAAAACTAAAGCTTTAATAATCTATTAAAAAACAAACCGTTTTGCCCGACCACTTAAGGATGTAAGAGCATGTTCGTGGGGACACAAATTAAAAAAAAACATATGTATACTACTATGTTATAACTTGACAATATAAGATGAAAAGTAAGAGTAAAATTTTGATATTTTTACTAATTTTCAAAATATTGAAATTCTTTTTTTATTACTTACCTTTCGATATTTCGAAAACCAAGGCAGATATCGAACAATTTGATTCTAGTTTTTCGTCTAGATTCATGAAGTTGTAACCAAGTTCATCATCAAAGTTGACAATAAGGTACAAATAATTTCAATCACAATTGTGATTGGTACAAATAATCACTCGTACTACCTTAACAGTGAATTAAAATTTAAAATTGGCGCCATTACCATATATACTAAATTCTTATGAATTTTTCTATAATGTATATAACATATTTTAAATATACACTTTCTGGATTACATCCAAAAACTTTCTGTATCGAATAAGATTTTGTAGGTAAATTATAATATTTAAATTAAATATTTCTCATTGTGTCCTTTGTATTTCTTACGGGTAAGATTTTGGCACAGTACACAACTACACCAACTGATATGTAGATTTTGTTACTTCTATTTTGAGTAAAGTACAGAGTATATAAAATATATAGTATTTGAAATGTTTATTTTTAAGGTGTTTAGATTGTGGGTGTCAAAATATAATTTTTAATTTTCACATATTGGCTTGTCTTTATATTTTGAAATAGTGATTGTATCTATTTAATAGTATTTTTTAACATGTGGGTCCTTAATTTTTAGATACACTGTATGTTTATATGTTATTTTAGAAAAAAAAGATTTATTCATATTTACAAAATCAGATAAAGAAAATTTCGTGAGTGTAAAATTATTTTACTCAAATAGAATACTTAAATTTTATTTGGCTTTTATGGTTGTATCAGTGTCGGTTCGAATTAGAAATGAAATGAATGAAAAATCTTTGTTTGAATTTAAACAAAATCATTACTTATATTAAATTTTCGATTTTTAAGATATTAGGGTTTTCAATAAGAATCCACAGCTTCGATACATAGCCTGTGGGACAGAAAGGGTGCTTTGTTTAATGATTAATACATACTTTATGAGTGACATCCTTTTGGCGAGTCAAACAAAACTTCCCCCTACATATAACGTCATATTTAAGCTATCGGTCTGGAAAAATGCGGCATGGAATTTACTGGACACTATGACCACTTGATAATATTAATAATTACATAAACAATAAAATACTCGACCCAACAAAAATACTTTACCGATGAGCTTGTTTTTATACCTAACAAAATGTTTTTTCATTCGAGTCTGTGTGTCATCTACTTGTGATTATATCCACATAGAATTCATGAACCCTGATGTATATTTACCATATAGACAAGGATCCGAACTTTTTGAATATGTTGTAGTTTGACAAACAGTGTTATATTAAGTATTTGTATTCCCATACACCCAGATGATTACACAAGTCGTTGGTAACAGACTTTACTAAGATATCGAAACATTAGGAATCAGGTTTGACACAGATCTAGAATATAAAGTCTAGTATTTATAGTACTGGATTAAAATTTGTAAATAGAAATTAATCTTCTTCTGTGTGGCACGGCTTTTGTACCCAAAATAATATTATCTATTTTCTATGAAATTTAAGCTGCTAAACAGAAAAGGCCAACCAAATTTTTGGATCACGTCACATCTCTGAGTAAACTCTCTATGAATAAATACTCTCGTCATAAAAATTGCAGCAACAGATGATTTGTGTCACCAATTCTCATTTAAAACATGATATTGAATCAAGTTTCTTTTTTTCTATTAAGCAAATTTTATATAACCCATTAGAAATTTTGAAAACATAAAATGGCTAGACTCTGAGTTTATTTTAATTTAATCTGAGTTTAAATATATTAACTAAACCATGAATATATATGCCAATCATTGGTAATGTAGCAGATGGTTCTAATCGTTACTCGAAAATGTTTAAAACCATTTTAGTTTATGAAAGTTTTCAAATTCAACAGTATACATATCTATATATAGTTAGGCAACACAGCGTACAATTTGAAATTAAAACATATATTTAGATACCACAATTTACAATATTCAATGTTGTGTAATGTAAATGTAAAATGTAATTACTAATAAATTATGTAAATTATTTAAATCTTATATGATTTTACTTAAAATAACATTCGAATACATATTTCTGTAATTGTAATATTTATGTAATATGGAATAATTTTAAATGCTTGATTGATTCTACAAAAAGCATAAAAAATTATATCTACTATTTGATTAATGAGGTACTTATAACTACTTAAATTATACAGGGTGAAACGTTTTAATTTATTATGGATATTATAGTTTGTTTTGTATTTCACGAATAAATAAATAACTTCAACAAAAGGTGAAGCACTCATCCTCTGAAATTGAGAAGCTGATAAATGAAATTATCAACCGAAAAGTGGTCAAACACATATATGGTATCACAATGGGTTCAATAGCCTAAGTGTGTCCTTCGTGGACAGCCAATATAACCTAACCCAACCTAGTGTGCTTCAAAAAAAATTCCAATTTGATCGGATCACATTTGCCTGTATTATCAAAAAATCCAATTTTTAAACTTTATGACGTCATCACAATCCAAAAAATTTCATTTTGCTCTATCACATCCAATTTTTTTTTTAATTTTTATAGATCAAGTACGTAATTTTACTAAATTTGGGCCATACGTTTCAGATTTGTGATCAAAATTTACCTAGCTCTAATAGGTTTTGAGAATGTGGAGTCCTGGTCCTGACATTAAACACATACCTGATAGCTAGCGAAAATTGTTACAGGATTTTGGAGTGACAAAAGATAAACATTGTTTTCAAAAGTGCTTTGAATCAATTTTCCAAAAACCATGATGTCCAAAATTATAAGTATTTTCACACAATAGATATCATATTTAGATAAAGCTTGTGGTTTTCATTAATCCCATCATGTTTTACAACAACTTGTGAGGTTGGTTTTAGTTTAATTGTATGACAAAATGTTTTAACAACGGTTAAAACTACTAAGTTAACAAGCACCAAAGTATCATACATGTGATCTCTAAATAGATACAGACTATGATGTAGTGACTGTGATAAGGCTGACGTTATGGTGTTGTAAGGACTTCATAGTTTTGTTGTAACAACGAACGTTACAAAATATTATTTAGACAAACTAAGTTTGTTGAATAATGTTACTGTTAGTGTGTAGGCCTTGAGCCCATAATGAAATTTGAATTTTTAGAATTCCTTTTATCTGTCATTTATATATGGTCCAAGTAAATTAGTCATTTGAATACTTTAATTTTGAAACCAGAAGTTTCTCAACATAAAGTTGTAGATTTTTAAGTTCTAAAAAGGATTTCACGGAACTCGAACTCTCCAAGGATCTGACGACCGTCTCCTTTTTAATGAGATTATTGGACCAAAATTAAAGGTAATTAATCTATGAACCAAGGATAACGAATTATTACTAAAAACTATAAAATTTTATCCTGTCCTCAGACTTCCTCTCCATTTTCAGACTATTGAACCACAGTTAATCTATTTTAGACTATGGCATGTAAAATATCCATGAACTTGACTTTCTGCCGCGTGGTGAATAAGCTCCTGAGACGATACGGAGCATTTTCTATGATAGGACATATATAAATGACTGAGCGGCCATTTTCGTGATAGAAGGGAAGGGGGAAATAAAATTTCTACTTCTTACCAAATAAGCTTAATTGTACAATTTTGAATCATTATGGCCTCACGGTCTTACCTAACTTCAGCAGATTCAGCTAGCTCTTTTATTATTTTTATAATGGAAATAAAATAATTTTTGTTTATGATGTACGAACAATATATTACATGTCTTAAGTTTCATACTTCATACGGTATACACAAAGCGAATATCTTCACTTCAACATACTCACTTTACATCCGTTTAATGGATTCATCGCTTGGTTAAAGAATTTTAGTGATTAGGAAAAAATCTAAGACCTTTTTAATTTTTAGACCTTTATCGGATATTTTAAATCATCCTGAAAAGTTGTGAAACATTGTCAACCCTTTTGGAATATTTAAGATTATTTACGAGTTCATTAAATTATTCTTTAAAAATTTGGAACGTTCAAGAAGCTAAATCATTCCGACTCATTCTTGCTACATCTGAAAAGTTCTAGACCATGCTTGAAAATTACAGATCATCCTGAAATGATGTAGAACGTTCTATAACATTTTTGAATATTTTGGAACATTGTGGATCATTTTGAATTATTTACAAACTAAAATTTCGAAAATTGCGATACATATAATTTTTATGATTATCTGATGAATTTAAACAGTTTTTTCGATTTCCATTTTTTCTAGAATAGAATGTCTTCTAAAATGCCAGAATAGAATAGAATGTCACTTATTTACATTTGTTTGATCCCAAAAATTGCGAAAACCAATTTGAACGTAATTTTATATTCGAAAATTGAGTTTGATTCATTAATGTTTAATAGTGTTGTAGCGAAACAAAAGTAGCATGTTTCTTGCATTACCTCGGCTTCTACTGAAGATGCACTTTGTTTTATAATTTTCTAAGAAATTCAGCCCAACAAAATTTGACTCCGCTCATTATTGGTTTGCCGTTCACAGTGGCCTACAGAATAGGCTTGACCTTTGCTTTCAACCCCCACTAAAAACCATATACATTATATGGAAGTAATGAAGAGTTCGAATTACATAGAAAATATTTATTTTGTTAACATAATAATAGCGCTATATAACACACATTTTAAAAAAAGTGATGATGTTCTACGTTCGTAACTTCACTTGAAACTTTTATAAAATGTAAATATTATTTTTTATCTTCATGTCTGTAACAGCAAACCAGTAGTTAGCTTAACATGATGAACACAAGCACATTACTACAGTCATTCTGGGGTTTAGCTTTTCAAAAAATGCAATCAAGCCCTAAGTGGTGGCAAAATGTATAAGTTTGATGTGTAAAGTAGGCGGAACAGAAGCAGTTTTGGTTTTCTTCCAGGCTGATAATATTTGGATCTCAAAAATCATCGAAAATATACAAAATACAAATAAGTCAAGAATGAAAACAAACAATAGACTAAGTTAACTGTTGAAATACCCTGTATTGAAAGTGTTGAATGATCAGTGCTTAAATTTTCTTAAAAAATTAGGAAAATTTAAAATTATTATTAATTATTTTCATTTTTACTTGCAGATTTTCTAGTCTCTATTTTTATAGTTTTGGAGAAAATGGATATCAAAGTTTTGTCCTAGCTTGCACCCCAACGAGTAAACAATAATGTTTGCGAAAAAATGTTTCAAACAAAATTTTTTATAAGAATTTTACATTTTAACTTTTATTCCACTATTGGGTTACAAGACCCAATTGACCTATTTTACTACTCATAGACGAACTCAAACTCATTTTTTACGTCCTGAGCACGCTATAAAAATATGATATCTCTTTTCGTTTTAGAGTTATTGTACTGACAGATAGGCGGGCAGATGGATAGCCAGAAATGGACTAATATGGTGAATTTATGAACACCTTTACCAAAATTTTGTTCGTATCATCTATTTTTAAGTGTTCCTATCGTAACGTTTCTGTCGTTAATGACGTAGATCGTTCCAATCGTTTTTCAATCCACTACTTCTTGATGCTGCCAGCTCTCTTAGACCACTGTAACTGTAGTACAAGCTTTTCTCTTCAAGTTTTAAACTAACAATAAATATAATGTAGGTATGTGAGGTATAGTTAGTTTTTCTTACCTTATACACAATTAGTACCGTAAAGATGTAATAAATTAAGGAAAAGTGAAATAAACCGCTCAGTGTTTAATAAAACCTAGTGTTTCTTACATTTCAAATATCATTCTTTAACCGTGACGTAGTTGCGCAAATGTTACTATTTCTTAATAAACAATTAATTCTTAATTAAATGAAATGGTTCATGTAATAGTTGACTAATATAAATAATGAGGCAGCTTATATAAGAGGTATAAGAGTTTTTCGATTATTTGACAAAGGCGTAGCCATAAAAATCTCAATCTTGTACATGTATAACATATACGTAATACAAGTAGCCTATTTATTAATTTTAGAAGTCAACATTAAAATGATTCATTTCATTCAAATAACAATATATTGGTTATTAACAAATAGAAGAATTTGCGCAACTAATACACGACTTACGAATGATATTTGACATTTAAGAAACACGTTCCAACATGCTTTAAAATTTAGTTCTTAGTTTATTTCTTTTTTCTTAATAAGCCGATTTTTGTAACATCTTTTACTGTACTAAATAAAAATTGCAATAGTGTTTAAATATATGCTTGTTACGCTTTTAATTTAATGTGGACAGAGAGAAAAAATATTTTTGACTGTTTGTTTGAGCGGATGAATGAAAATGCGTGGAAAACATAAATACAAAACACGTAACTTAATATGTTGAGTTCGTAAAGTGTAATATAAATATACTGATAAGCGAAAAAAGTGGTTTATGTTTCGAGATAAATGTGTTGTTCAACAGTTTCCATCGATTAAGAATGTCACTTTGGCCTTTCGAGCAACAATTTACTGGGGAACGTAAACTTGATGTTATATTTTAAGAATATTCATCTAAGGATAATAATTAATAATGACATTTTAAATACCCATTCTAAAATTCCAAGCGCTATGGTGTGAGAAAATAAAATGTGTTTCCTCAAATTATTTTTTATTCTATCCATAAAACGGTCGGATTATAATTTTTATTTTCGCTTCACTCTACTGTATTCTCTTAAAGCAAATAAAACGCCAGGTATTAGTTTCTAAAGACGCGTTTATTTTTTATTTTTGAACAGTCTGTTTCAGTCATTTCCCATAACAGGACTTTATCGTTGATACTAAAAGTTTTCAAGTTGGGAACTAGCTGCAGTGTATGTTTCGGTAATTGTTCATAAAATGGTACAACGTCAACCAGTATGATCAGTTTTCAACCATAATCACGAGCCTTGTTGAAAACATCAAGAGTAAAATTCTTGAAAACGTATCCTTCTAATCTGAAGAGTACGTTTTTAAAAATTTTACTCTACTTAAATTAAAGAAATCACCCTTTACAGAATGTTATATTTTCGATAGTTATGATGACGATGAGTATCTATCAGAAAATATTTTATGACTCGTTTTCTTTGTCCCCGAGTACAGTTTTGAACAATTTTTTTACAGTTTTGAACGCAGTGAATAGATTAGACACCAAATTCATATGTGTGTCAAAATGAAGGAATAATTCAAACAGATATTCTGGATAAAAATGCTGCTGTACGATAAATAAAAAATTCTAAACATGTAAATGCCTTCAGGAAACTCTTCAATTTAATTTGCCGCATGAGAATGACTTCTATTCACACACCATTTTGTATTTTCTCGATGTTTGATAATATGAAGAGCGATTTACTTCAGTTACGGTTCCATTACAGTTTTAAAAATTATTCACAGATTCTGAACTTCGATCAGTCACTTAAATGATGACGCCTGAATAAATCATTTTATACAAATCTTTCATTTGCATCTCTAGAAAATATTTAGCGGCTGGTCTACAATATAGAAGATAGCAGATCAAAAAACATTCATACGATAATGAAAAACAACATTGCTTTTAATGTTTTCTGTTTATTTTAAATGTTTACTTGTTTGATGAAAAATAGTTTATTTTCAATAAAAAATATTGTTAATTTTTGATTATCATGAATTTCAACTTTATAAATATAAAAATATTTATCTTGAGCGTATGATACATACAAAATAAAAAAGAAAGATAAGAATTGGTCATAAAAATGGCATATATTAAACACGCATGACGGTCGCCTAAAGTCGAAGTACAGGAATGTAGCAGACATAGTTATAGAAGCTTATGAGGGAAAATATGGAAAAACGACTTTATATTTAAGATGATCCAGTTTCTGAAATAAAAATTCACAACACTTTTGCGAAATAGCACAAAGTTGGGTAAGGTACGGGAGTATGGTATATCGCCTGCCTTTGCCTTGTCTTGCCTCAATCTTAGAAATGAGATATTTGCGATGTAAGTCGTGAATCTGGTGTTATGTGTTTCACCTTGGCTAATTTTGGCTAGTATACTGGGTGAGGATACTTTGTTGGAGTGTACATAGGGGGGAGGGGTAGAGTTATACTGACGGTACTTGGTAATTAAACTCACCAATAGATTTGTATTGCTTATCGAGTTATCCAGCTGACTAAGGGTTGACTGTACTTGCAAAAATATATGTTTTTTGAATAAATAATTAAAATATGCATGTAATTAGAGTATTAAATGAATCTACCTAAGTATAGGTATGTCATACATTTAGTTACCATCATCTTTTAGGTACCATCACCATCACATCCTTCGTACGTATAAACATACCCTCAATGTAAGATATAAAAGGGTAAGTATAAAGTAATTTCAGAGTATTTAAGGAACATATTTAATTAAATATTGATTTTAAGGTATTAATATTCATATCGTTAAGTTACAAACCATCCTTAAATTGTAACTAGTTACAACTTATATTATAATAAGTTTAAATACACTGTGATTATTATGAAATATCCCTTTTCATGAAGCTGCATTGAAAATCAAAACTAGACCATTTCAAGGTACTTGATTACAACTTCATTTAGAAAGAAGAAATCAGTTGCTCTCTGTCCTAGGGAAAATAATCGGTTTTTACAAGTTGTAAGAAATTGCAGTCAAATTATGTGAAATTGTCAAATTTCAATTGGCTCAACTTAAATTGAAACTCATAATTTCATTACTTGTTCTGTAGAAAAAATAGTGTGTGGTACGGAATGAAACACGATTTCAGACTTCGGGTGACGCAAGTTTCTTAATGCTAATAAATGACCACTCTAGAGTTTTTCGAATTAAATTTCGAGTTTGTCCCCAATTCCCAAGATCTATATTTGTATTATTTAAATACCTATTTCGACTACATCATCGGTATGAATTAGCTAATCGTAATAAATTTTATAAATAGTGAATTTTACTCGTCTTCAATTTAGTTCCGGTCTGCACACTTGTGTTCCAGTATAAGTTCAAAAAATCATATAGTTCCAAGCCTAAATTTTACCTATACAACATCGTTTTATAAATAGAATTCATCGAAATATTCTAAAAAGATATGTCGTTAAAATTACTGAAAAAATATTTTATTTAAAAAAACTATTAAAATCATAGCTTTATAACATGATTCTGATGTCAGCTTTGGTCAGATAAAAAGTGCCAGCTTTGATCAGATAAAAAGTGTTTAGCCAATAAGCGATGATTGGTTGGATTCACTGATTTTTTAATTTTCAAATTAAAATTAATATAAGAAGAAAATCGTTGCTCATGGCAATTCTAAACTACTGACATAATTTGACAAGAAAATGGCCATTAATTTTTACGAGGATTCCTTTATTCCTATTTATTAGGTACAGTGGTGTATACACATATGTGGCCGTAACTTTAGGACATCAAAACATTAAAAAATGTTCTTATTAACATGGACCCTAAAACGATCGTCCTCGGAGAAAAAAACCCACGCAAATTTCACACAAAATTTTTATTTGCGCCAAAAAATAACTATCGATCGAAATTTGTGATGGATGAACAGAAAATTTGGTATCCTCATTTTCATGAAACACCATGTATAATGGTTTAATTTGGTTATAGTACGAATACTACGAAATTGTTATCATCTGCTTCTACTTAAGTTTTGTAGTTTAAAATGAAAATTATATTAAAACTATTTTAGATATTTTATCAGGATCTATAATACCGTGTTGTTTGTTACTATTACGTAGCTACCTACGAACGATATTTACGAGAAAGATTTATTTTGTAATAATATTGTTTTGGAAAATAAATCCAATATTATTAAATGGTAACCAAAATTATAAATCCTCTTAATTTATAATTAATATAATATACAATCCATTTTCATTTCAATAATTTAAAAATTTTAAACAATGAAAATTCATATTGTTAAGATTCGAGACTGACATTTTGTTAGCTCACCACTCTTAATCAGACCGACATTTTAACGATCTCATAGATATCTTGGCCTTATTGAGTCCATATCGTTCGAGATCAGCGTTTAAAGAACAATATACCATATTTCTCGAAATGTTGTTTCGTCTCGTGTGGCACAATTTCTTCCATATAAAAAGAATATTTTGCTTAATTCAATTAAAAATTATGTATAGACATTTTTTGGAACTGTTCCTTATCTCACGATATTTGTTTGCTGGTTGGAATGTAAAAGCAAAAAACAGACACATATCTAGGTTATCAAAGAAAACTTTTACAATTTTACAATTGATTCAGGTTGCCATGAATTTTGAAAAAATGCAAAACTTTTTTATAACTGTCAATTTGTATTTTTTGTCAAAATTTATGTTTTATCATGTAAAAAAATTGAGTTGTGAAAGTAAAGAAAACAAACATAATTTAAAATATCCCAATCAAACCATACGTAATGTACTCACATATTGGGTTGACTACTAAATGAGTGTCTTTTTTAAACTAATACTACAATTATTTCATATAGTAAAAGCTAAAAGTAGCTATAAAATTAAATTCTTGAAAGAATCAAACAAGTATTTGGCTTCTAAAATTAATACCTTAAATTTTCAGAAAAATATCTTGTAACTAAAAGAGTAAGCGCTATATTTGTAATGCGCAAAGGTACGAAAGGAATATTGTTCGCACCGGGTGTCCCACGACACCTCTCTTTTTTTTTAAAGTAATTAATGAAGGAATCTTTATTTGAATGAGAATTTTGTTAAGCTTAAACGTTTACAGAAAAGTTGAACCTTACCAAAGATTCTGTACGAAAAAGTATTCTCTTTATCTGCGTCGGGATTTTTTTGTACCGAATATTAATGGTGTGTAATTTAAATATTAATGGTATTCAAAACGACGCGACGCCTTTCTTTCAAACTGTTTTTGTACTTACATACAAGTTTTCATCTGATTTAAATTCTAATTAAGAAAATTAAAATTATTTTGCATATATGTTCAAATTTATTTAGTCTAAGAAGTACATATTGTACCGAATCTTTAACTCTAGCCCTTTTGGTCACCAGATAAGCGTTCTTTTAAGTAATCTACTGTATTACTAGATTTGTGTCAATTAGTGACAAATTTTCATTAACCCTTAGTTTCTGCCGAGTCGTGAATAAGCTCTTGAGACGATGTGGAATATTTTGTCTCTCATAGGGGCATCTCTCATACATGGCGGCCATTTTCAAAATAGAGGCGAAAGACGAAATAAAATTAGTAAAAATTAAGAAAAATTTCTATCCCTTACCAAATAAACTCCCTAATGATCCCTTACCAAATAAACTCTCGAAAAAAGGGATACATGGTTTAATTGGCATTGGTAGGGAAGTAAAAAGGGAGATATGCTAGTTAGGGAACTTATTTGGTAAGGAGTAGAAATTTGTTTTTCAATTTTTACCCATTCTCTGTTCACCTTCGCCTCTCATTCTATATGTTTATCCTATGAGAGAAAATGGTCCACATCGACTCAAGAGCTTATTTACCACGCGGCCGAAAGTTAGGGTTCATGGATTTTTTACATGCCACATCTTATAAACATATAAGCACATTCAATACTGAATTCATATATTCAGTTCTTTGAAAATGAAGTATCGTGGATGAAATAACTATGTTTTGTTTATTATTTAGACAAAAAATGACATAACAATCAATGTTCACTAACAATGCTTGAATGTTGGAAGCACAGGCGATTCCTTGTGTATTTTCGTCATAAATTTGCGTGTTAGTAAATAATTTTTGACAGTTTCGATATCTTAAACTTAATGTCAAATTGGCCCTTATTGTAATCTAAAAGTCAATCAATCAGAGGACTAAAACTTTGATATTTCCTCATGACATTTACAATTTTCAGGTATTTATGTGATAGAAAAATTAAAATTGATGAAAATGTTTCAAAAAAATATTTAATAATAACTTGATACCTATCATATAAAATATCAACATCATATAAAATATTGTAATTAATCTGACCTTTTTATCAAATAAACAAATGAAATTAGTACTTCAGATAAATTGAATAAATTTCACAGATATATTATATAATAATAAAATCGCCTGATTATTTTATAAAAGAGTATTCTAAAGTCAAATTTGTAATCATACGAGTAATTTTAACACACTTTTTATACTTATAAGCATAAGCCAACCAAGATAAATTATTGTTAGATTTTTATTGACCAATGATATAATTTTTGAATGGTATATAGGCCGCATGCTTCATGGAAAATGATTCAATTGAATCAAACTCGTAGATCGTTATGATTATGATATCTGACAACTTTAAGACAGTGATGTTTTTTGTGATAATTTAGGAACCTATACCGTCCGCGATACTGAATGTTATCGTTAAATAGTTTAAATATATAATACGTAGACTTTTTTTAAAAAATCAGAGTCAGTAATCTAATATTGGCTCAAATATCTGTGTATAGAATTCATGATATTAAACATGCAGATAATATTTACTATTCAGCGACGTTGTATCTAATATGATGGCTACTTATTGTATAACTATTTAAACTAAGGACAGAAATATTGCTTGATAAACTGTTGTTAGATGATTCGCATGAATAAATACTTTATTAATGTATGTGCAATAGTAGAGTAATCAATCAATCAAATCGATCTTTAATCATCAATAATAGTGTACTTATAACTAATCGAAACACAATTTAAAATTTTTTTTCTATAGAATGCTATATTATCAGCAAGTGTCATGGCCGTATTTTCAATTCAAAATAATTAGGGATTCACACAAAAAGTTAAAATCCATTAATTAGTGAACAAGTGAAAGTATGATAATTGAAGGCTATAACGTGGATAACTGCTAGTTATTTATAATGTTTAAACAATATTTGTGCAACTTGTATAAAAAAATGTATTTTAACTTAATAACAATAAAAATGGATTTTAACTGTTGGTGTGGGGCCCTAACTTTTTTTAAAAATAAAATGAAACCCATGTTAATTGGTGATAAAGTAGCATTCTATCGGTGAAATAATTTTAAAAATCTATTTCTCCCTTTAAGGGGACAAATTTTGAAAAATCCTTTCTAAACTAACACGTACAGTATAAAATCAATGTCCTCTCGACATTTCAAATTTCTATCATTAGCGATTTAGGCTTGGTGCTGATATACCAGTTGGGATATTGCATTTTCTTCTCCAGATTACCATTTGCACCTTCTGATTTTAAACAATATATAAAAAGATACATTTAAAAAAAAATCATCATAATCGGTTATTGAGGATTCCCTAAGAATGAAATAGTATCTATAAAACACAGGTATAGACACTCTTTTTGAATTAGAGTCAGCAATCTAAAATACAAACAAACATCTATGTATTAAATACATTATTATTATTGACACACAGATAATATTATCTATTCAGCAGCATTGTATTTAATATGGTGGTTACTTTAGTTATTGTATAAACTATTATAACTAAACACAGTAATAATGTTTGTTTACGTTTGATGGTTAACATGAACAAATACTTTTATTATATGTACGTACAGTAGTAGAGTAATCAATCAATCAATCAAATCAAATCAATCTTTAATCACCAATAGCAATGTATAATTAATCTATCTATAAATTTATTATATTTCTATGTACAAGAAGTTATCTAAATATTTTAAAGTTCTATATAATGGTAAAAATTAATAATAGTTTTAAAAAACAACAAATCACGTTTTTAATACTAGCTGAACTAAAAGGTAGAAAATAATTTCTTTAAATTAAATTAAATTTTAATTATTGTAAATATCTTAAAGACAGTTGGTCAAAGATTGGTCAAAGTAAAGTCGTTATAAAATATCTTAACAAGCACCCCACGCTTTTTTACGATAAAATAATTATTTTAAATTTAAAGAAATTATTTTCTACCTTTTGTTCAGCTAGTAACAAAAGCGTCTTTTTTTAGTTTTTTACAACTATTATTTATTTTGTATTTTTTAGTTTTTTAGACTGTTATTTATTTATCAAAAATTCAGTAAAAATATGATGGGAGCGTAAATAAATGTACCTACATATATTTAGATATGGAAATCGTTATTCCCGAAAATCATGATCTGGATAATTCAATAAACTCATTAAATTATTGTATTGTCATCGGCCCTTGATAGGTATGCCAAACTTCGTTAAAAGTTAGTCTGAGGTACTGAAAGGGGTCAGGTTCAAAGTTTCCGTAAAATACTAACATACTAACATACTAACATACGTATTGAGCTAATAAATGTGTGTTAAAAAGCAAAAAAAGGTTTCAGTTTAATGAGATTTCCAAACAAAATGATTAAACAAATCACCAATTTATATAACAGGTTTCTCAACATTTCTAAAACTTTCTGTATTTAAAATATTCCAATACGGAAATGATACAAAATCAATAGTTTATTTTTGGATGCAATAAAATCAACTGAATTTGAATATTTGTTTTAGGTAAAATAATATGTTAATAGTAATTTAATTTTGAATAAACATGCTTATATGGAGTGAGGTATATTTTTATTTGGTTTTTGGACAATCGGTTGTTTTGCCAATCGTAGCTGTAAGGTAGTCTTTCTTTGAGGATCTAAAATAAAAATATAAGTAGTTTGCTGTGGAATGTTTGGAGAAAATCTGGGTAAATTGATAATTTAATAGTGTTATGTATTCAAATATTTCAATAATCTTGAAATAATTATGAGTGTGTACCAAAATAACGAAATAATTAAAAATGCGAATTTGGTCATGAAAATCGGTATATGGGTATGAACAAATATTTTAAGCAACTTTTTCAAATAGTTTTTTTTTTTGCGATATCTGTAACCATCTCTGACGTTAGGAAAGATTTCAAGAATCGGTTCTATTTATCAATTTGTAGTAGAATGAGTTTAAAATTCTGATTTCGGTATCGTTTAATAAATGTGATCTATCACTTTGTATGACTGTGCAAAATTTCAAATCAATATTCCTATAAATAACGAAAATATGAAGGTGTCTTTATCTTAAATGCGACACACTGTATAAGAATGCACGGTAACTTTATCTTTATTGTAAAGGCAAAACGAGTAGATTAAAATACTCAATCAAATTTGTAAATAAAAAAGATCTCTTTAAAAATATATTAGGCATTAATAAATAAATTTTATTATTTATAATTCAATAGAGATGTCAATAGCCGATATTCGGATTTCAATAAATTGAATAAATATTTTTATACGAAATAATATTTAAAAAAAAAACCTACAATTAAAATATCAATCATATATCCTCCGTATTCAAGCAAAATATTTGAAAATTTCACCAGCTATTCTGACCATACAAAAAGTTTACTATGCAGGGTCAGATTAATCAATGGACCAATAAAATTAATACCTTTGGCTCGTATCATTTCATCAATTTGTGGAAAAATTGAAAAACAAAGATTTAAATAAAAATGTAGCTGTCTATGTGTATTAAGTATATGTTTACGCACTACGACTTAGTATTCTGTACAGTGACAAGACTGCTGTTACAAATAGCACACGTTTTTATGAGGTTAATAATAATGACCAAAATAACTTAAATTTTAGGATCAACTAATAGATACCCACCCGCTTTGCTGGGCACCAAGAATATCACGTTATAGTCCTAACTGATCCTCCCATTTGTTCACAATTTTATGAATTTTAATTTTTTGGTGGTGAACTCTTGGTGGGGAATACTTTGAAAATGAAGTTTTGATCATGATACTCGCTGACATTGTATTTTTCTATAGATCCAATCATTAAATTAACCTAATTTTTATACTTTTTGGATCAAAGTTACCCCATCCACAGAGTTCCATCAAATTCCAAAAGAAAATTTTTCTTTGCGTTTTTCTCCATTTTTACAAAGGGGTACACCCCTTAAAAAATTTCAAAAAATCGAGAAACTTTTTGTATCGCCAAATTCGATAAAACTCGGTATATAAGGTAATTTTAACCCAAAAAGTACAAAAATCGGGTGCAATATAATCCTAATATTGCGATATCTCAGAAACTCTGCCTTGCAACTTAATGTAATCAATAAGTATTTACATTGGAAAGTTAGGACCCGTTAAGATGATAGGTGGACCGTGCGATTTTGCTGCAAAAACAATAATACTTCTATCACAAATTGAATATAATAAGAAGGACCTTTTCTACCCGTTTGACCCTTAAATTGTATTATTGATATACAAATAACAATAATTCTTTTTAATATATAGAATACATCCTAAATTATTTATACATGGAGGTAAATACGTAAGACATACATCAATTTGATTATTGTTTAAAACCAGTACCATTGAAGAATATTGATAATTATCTTTTGGTGTGAATTTAATATAATAATTATAATTATTGTTTGTTCATTGAAAATAATTCATGTGAAATATCGTAAATTGATAATCAATATTATCATTATTATTATTATTATAATTATCAGTCTCATCAGCATTATCACCATTATCATCATCGGTTTGGTAGATGATATTACTTCAGTGATAATACACAATAAACATCTCGGTTTAAAATTAGACAGTAATCCTATGATGAAATTGAAAAATGATGAATTTTAGGAGTGACTCGTGTGTCGAATTTGTGTCAATTGAGTAATTCGGGTATAATGTTTTATCCACTTTTCTCTGCGGTCTTGTTACAAAAACACAAGGTCAACGTAGACAAAAAGTAAAGACAAGCAAGGTCAACTAATGGTAATATATAGTGTTTAATGCAAAAAGTTTACATGCATGTGGGTCCAACATAAAATTTTTGTTTATAAAATCGCTCATATCTTGAAAACGATAATAATAAAATAAAAATATAAAGGAACCCGCGGCATAAAATCATATCTGATCGATTCGTTTGTGGAATTGTAGCTCGTAAACTGATGAACCCATTTCGCCTTTTTTTATTTGAAAGGTAAGTTGATGAAGAATGTTAGGTTTGCCTTGGTAGTTTTTATCGGGTATGGATACCGGTACGATGTCACCGAATCAGGTCTGATCAGTTCGTTTGCGGCATCGTAGCTTCTGAACGGCTAAACCAATTTTGACTTTTTTGTTGTTTGAAGAGCACTTTGATTGTGAGTGTTCTAAGCTATGTTTTTAGAAAATCTGCCCATCTGTTAGAAGATCATCACCTCTTTTCTATTTGCTATCGGGCACGTAGTTAAACTAAAGTAGCGCTTAGTAAAACATAGCCAAGTACACTCCCGATCAAATTACCTTTCTAAAAAAATCAAATCGGTTCATCCGTTTAGAAACAACGATGTCAAAAGTAGACAAACAGATACCGAAACGCATAAACTCAAAACACCTCTTTTTATAAGCCGGGGATTAAAAAGTCGCAAGGGATTGAAATATAAACTAAATTTAATACTTTTTTTTTTAGAGAAGTTTTTTTTGTCGAACATTTTTATTCATCAAATTCCATCATCTCATCAAAAGTTTATCTTATTTCCAAAAAGCGAGTGGTTGGAATAAAATCAGTAAATAAGATTCATAGAAACTTCACATTTTTCGTTATGCGCTCACGGTCTATTTGGACAGTATGGTCTATCTATAAACAATACATATTCAGCAGCATGGTATACATCGTATAGGAGATATAACATAAATAGACAATGTAGTTTGAATATATTTATTAAAATAGACATATGTCAATCAATGAATGGGTAATTCACATTTAAATTATACAGGTTGTAATCTAAAACAAAGATAACAGGAAATTTCCGTTATTAAATTTAAGCATTTTTATAACCTTTAACCTAGGGATTCCGCTTGTTTTGATTGATCGAAAGACTCCAGAATACGTATGGTTTCTCCCTAATCCCGGTATCAATATGAATCTTTCAGAGTTATTGTTTATTTTTCAGGTAAAAAACTGGGTATACAAAACGTCAAAAAAATTTGATTCAGTAAAACAATTAGGGTAATTTGCCTACATGACGACTTTCTGGTATATTTTCCAGAACTTTTGATGACAATCTTCGTTTGACCAATATTTATCATGCACAATACTAAATCTCGATCACACGTAGTTTATTTTCGCTCGCTCATTTTTTTTTCCATCTTTATTTTATTTAACAGAAGAACAAAGTGGCTTTTAAGCCATTTAATGAATAAACCCAGAAACATTCTCTATAAATTCTAGTGGAAGCGTTGGGAACAATTATCTGTTTGAAAAGTAGAGTCTGTAGAAAGTTTGAAAGGTAGAGCTCTGCATTTAGTAGTAATACTAAGTGCCGAGCTGCACTCTAACCTTTTTAGAAATATATTTCCAAATTTAAAAAGAGTTCATAAGCTTTTAATGATTTATGCCATATTTTCATTAAACAAAGCTTTATGAATCAGCTAGATCAAATCAACCAAAAGTGTGATTCAAAGTAGGCCTCGCACGTTTCCGAGCAGCTGCTTTGTTCCAATTCTATTATTTGTGGAATTGTTAGGTAATTTTCACATTAACACTCTGTATAGAATATTTATATAGAGAGTTTGTGACATATTAAGGTATCCATGATTTTTATTACGGTGTTAGATGAAGTTGAAATTCAGTTTGAAATAAAATCATTATGTTCCATCAAAATGTGGGAATTGGGTTATTAAAACACAAAATTATGAAAAAATACTACTTTGATCCCCTTGAAAAAATCGAGAAAAACGCAAAGAAAAATTTTGTTTTGGAAGTTGATGAAACTTGGTGGGTGGGGTAATTTTGATCCAAAAAGTATAAAAATCAGGTTTATTTAATGATTGGATGCAGAGTTTCTGAGAAATCGCAATATTTGGATCGATTTTAGATAGTATCTCAAAAACTATTCGACCAGTCAACAAATGCACCCGATTTTTGTCCTTTTTTTGTCAAAATTAGCTTATACACTAAGTTTAATCGAAATTGGAGATTGCAAAACTTTTTCAATTTTTTTTTTTTTTTATTGCCTTTGAAAAAAACGGGAAAAACGCAAAAAAATTTTGTTTTGGATTTTGAGGAAACTCAGTGAATGGGATAATTTTGATTAAAAACGTATAAAAATCAGATTAATTTAATGATTGGATAAAGTTACAATTTCAGCGAGTATCATGAGCAAAACTTCATTTTCAAAAAAGTTAGAAATCTTAAAATCCAATAAATTGTGAACAAAAGGGAGGATGAGTGAGGGCTATAACGTGATAGTCTTTGTTTTAAAAATAAACAAGCAAATTTGTAACCTGGGATTTTGTTAAGTCAGCTCTCATTAATAAAAGTATAAATAAATAAATCTTCAAAAAAAATCAAGATAATATACACTCTTTAAAAAAAATCATCAAAAACTTTGAGTGAATCCACATTTAATTTTAACATAACCCTCTGTATAAACAATCAATACAATTTTATTATAAACAAACAATAATCTGTACTTCTATATATCGATAAAAATACGATATAATAAAGCTATTATACTCCAAAAAAAATCTATAATGAGATGCATTAATAGTATTTATAATAATAATAATGATTATCAAAAACAATTGACTAACACTCATACGATAATAAAAAAGCGCGCGTTAAACGAACTAACGTATAACGATAGAGAATATAATAAAACGCGCGTTCAACGTCAAACAACGTTGAACTAGGTAAGTGTGTATTATATATGTCTCTGTTCGTAGCGCGCTCTACTTATTTACTATTAAAACAGACCCTGTTGACTAGGTAAGTGAATACTAGATATAGGATAACTATGTCCGTTGTATGTTAAAATAAAAGCGCGCATTGCTCATGTGAAAACAGACCCCGTGTATTGGTTGCAGCAATGTGTTAGTGTACTATGTGAGATAGTCACCAAGAAGCACCAGTAAAGCAAGCAGTTGCTATTATATTCTACTCATCATATCAACCGCGACTCGTGAGTAAATTGAATTTAGTCACAGACCTACCACGCGTTCTAATGGTAGTGTATTGTGTGCTAAATTAGCTCGCTAGCAAAAACTGTGCTCGCGCTCTGCTATCATTAATACAAAAACAAAAAACACTCAAAACAATTTTGTGGGAAATTCAAAAAAAAATTTTTTTGAAGCTCACATAGTGTGTACATTTTAGACCTGTAGTGTTGTTGTTTTTTATTATTACTTTACTCGTGTGCTTTTTCGATTAGTGTTATTTTTTTTTTCGGAGTTTAGTGCTGTGTGAACCAAAACAAAAAAAAAAATTAAATTTAGTGCGTTTTTTTAGTGTGTGTTGTTTGTTTTAGAGTAAAATTAGATAAATATTTGGGTTATATTTAAGTAAGAAGTACCTGTATAAAAATAAAATTTTAAGAGTGATTTTTCTTTTTTGATATAAGTGACTGTTTTAAAACTGTTTTTCTAAAAAGGTATATTATATATTTTCTATTATCAGTAAGATATATATTTTTTATGTATGATTGTTAATATCTCGCGCGGTGTTTTGATTGTTAAATTGAGGATGCTTAGAATTAAGTATATGTGTTTATTTGTCTACAATAAATAATTTAAGTCAATTGTCATTATATTAAATATTTTTTTTAGAGAATTAGTTTCATGGTGATATCTTGAATTGTATAATATTATAAATTTTAATTTAAATTGAAAGCTAAATGCTAATTATTTTAAGTGCTCGGATAGGTTTCAGTTTACAATCCTTTCAGTACATAATTTCCATTTTAAATGAGAATATTTTTGATTAAAAAGGTTTTTGAATTTAAATTAAATTTTCTCAATTTTGAAAATGAAGTGTTATTGACTGTATATATCATTTTTGCTTTATCAACAATTTTAAAGGGTAACAATAAATTATTATTGTTTGATTATAGAGATTGTAAAAAGCCCTTTTGATTTTTAGATTTGATACTTGACTTTTTTTAAACAAAGTTATAATAAGTTATGTTACATAATTTATGGAATATGAATTTATTTTTAAGGTAACGCAGGTAATGGAGTAAATTAAGATATACCAGACTTAAAATGATCGAATTTTCTATGAAAATTGATGAATAAGATAGCTCTTTGAATCATGACTGTTTTATTTTAATTCAAATGATATCTTTATTGTAGGAATGCCAAGGGATGTTGTAAGCAATGTTAGCTATTGGTCCAATAGCTAAGATATATGCTACAAATATAAGAGGTCGATAGTTCGAGCCCTGAGGACATGCATATTTTCATTTTTCTATAATCAATTTTTTAAGTTTATATTTTTGATGAATTTTTCTCCAACTATATCTTGGTAAAACTTATTGTAATTAAAATTTTATTTTGAAAATTAAATGTTTATCCTTTAATTATTTATTAATTACAATGATAAAAAGATTCAGTTTTGTAGAATCTCTTTAGTACACGGTGATTTTGAAATGATTCAACTAATTTAAAAAAAAATTTTAAGCATAATTTAAAAAAAAAATATTTTTTTTATATTTTTGTTTTGTACTTATCCATTGAAAGAAACTTTTTTGTTGGAATATTGGATAGAGAAAGAATTTCCGGTTTAATTAAACTTCTATGAGGGAAAAAATCGGAGAGTGAGGAGTAACTCAAAAGTACCTAATATTTTTTAGGTACAGGAATTTAGTACCTTATTAAATATATCAAAGACCGAGGTCTCAATAAAAATTACAAACACTCTTTTATTAATATTTTTAATATATGAAAAATTCTTCGAATGTAGTACTTTTGTATCTTTTAAGAATTCAGAATGAAGGTCTAGTGTGCCGGAGAGTTCGATATGAAAATTTTTCTAGTGAAAATATTTTTTTTTTCTTTTTGTATTCGATATACTCCATGCACCTTTTTAAAATGAAAAAATTATAAAAAAATTTTAATAACAAATATTTTGTAAGGGACAAGCTTTTATTGTACTAAAAAGTAGAAAATAATTTTATCTATTTTATCTATGCCACTCATATCCGACTATTTATAAAAGTTTGAGGCGCTGAATTTAAAATATCAAAAATGAATCGGAATGCCTCATCTACTCCACATCATACACCCTTACAAATAGTCGGGTATGATGGACTCATAGATACAATTATTTTCTACTTTTTAGTACAAGAAAAGCTCGTCCCTTAAAAAGTATTTTTTATTAAAATTTTTAACTTTAAGACTAAAAAAAATGTATATATATATATATATATCAAATATAGTAAAAGCGATGGGAAAATCAGGACGCCACAACCTTACCATGCATTGTCACCCAAACTAAATGTGCATGCAAAATTTCAGCTCAATCGGAAACCGGGAAGTGGATCAAATTTGACTTGCAAAATTTGATTACAGACAGACAACGGGACAGGTGAAACTAAATAAAAGCTTGTAATAAAAATTTATATCGATTTTATAGTCATGTAAAAAGTTGCTGATTTTATAAACAAAATTCGATTATAAATTTAATGTTAAAAAAATTTTTCGTACCGATTTCAACTTGACAAAAAAAACCCCTCTTGCCGTAGAAATCATTCTAATAAGTACGACGAAAGTAACCTTCAATAAGTACTGGAAATAACAAAAATAATATTTCATGTTAAAAAAAAAAAAATAGAGAATTATAAATAAATAATTAAATTTAAAAAATATAAATAAATAATATAATAATATCCATGAAGGAATTAAAACTCCATCAAAGAACAATAATAATTATTTTTAATTAATAATATATTATTGTATAATTGTTTTCATTTTAATTGAATAGTAAAAATTATTACAAATATTTTCATATTTCCTATATAATGAGAAAAGCATTATTATTAATTTTTATAGCAAGGTCAACACATTACTTACTGAATACAAATCATTTTTTTTTTAAATAAATAAATTAACCTTTTCGTACGTTATGTGAATTAAGGTGATTTGTATGAAAAAGCACTGGATACTAATATAACAGCAGTTTGTTTTTGGTATGTGCGTTAATTACTAGAAAACTATTAAAGTTATTAAGATATCGGTTTTTATAATTGTAACAGTGCTTATTTAAGCAATTTTTAAAACTCCAGAAATTGAAATTATACACAGAAAATTTTTTATTTAAATTAATAGAACAGACAGTTTAATAGTGACCTGACTATTAATAAAAAACGTTTTCCATCACATTTTCTAGTTTTCACAAAGAGAAAAGGAAAGTGCTATTACATACATATAGAACTAGCTTTTTGTATTGCACTTACAGGAACAACAAGTTCTGTACACAATTGTTGCAGTTGGTCTTAATTGTTTAAAAACATTTTTAGAACTGCGCAAATCGGAAGTAGAACTGTAAATTCTGATCCAGAAAAAATTCTGATCCAGAAAAAATTCTGATCCAGAAAACATTTTTCATGAGTTTATATTCTTAAATACAAAACTTGAAATTTCTCGGTTTGATTAATTAGATGAATAGATAATGATTATAAACAAATTTATAGAAAATAGATTAATTAAAAGCTACCATAAAAAATTTCGAATAAGGGAAAAATTTTGCTCCAATTTTGAGTTTTGGGTATATTATTCGAAACTAATTTTCCAAAAATGGTTAAGTGTTATAAAAAGTGTACTGTTTTATACTTTAATAGTGATAATAAAAAAAAAGATAACTTCGCTTTATTAACGTAACAAAAAAAAGTAAAAATAATTATACATTCAATATAAAATTCAATGTTATAAAGCGTGTAATAAATCTTTTTTTTTGTATTCTACACTTTGCATAAACACAAAAAATACTCCTTAATTTAGGAAGAAAGTCTACTTTAGTTCGGAACACTGATATACCGTAGAAAAAAGACCTTGTAGACCTTCAAATCAAGCTCAGATTCAACGAATATTTTTACTCTAAAATTTCATTTGTCGTTCTTGTATTCTATATACTTCTTCACTTCGGACTTTTTAATCTCGTCCTTACAGTTTAAACGCTCTGGTAATTGTTTTTAAAATGAAAACGTATGTTCGGATAAAATAAATAATTCAAATTCTAAACAAGTTTTATCATTTTTGAATGTCATTCATGGCACGATATTTTTACAAAAGTGGAAATACTGTAAGCGCAGGCAATTATTAAATACACGTAACAAAATATCGTATTGTAGCTGTTAAAATTTTTTTTTCGAAAAAACTAAGAAACTTAGAGAGAAGTCGAGAGAAAGATAGTCGCACTCCTATAAAATTACTATTTTCAAAATGTATGAGAAAATTACCTCTAAAAATTTATCTCCGCAGGAAACCACTTTTAGTGTTGAAATTGGTAAATTTTACCACTAAGTGGTAAATTTATTTGCTACCATGACAGCAGAACCACCTTAAAAAAACTATTGTTATCAAATCAATAATATATGGTTATGTATTTTTAAATGTATAAATTAAATTTCATATGCAAATTTTTTGATTTTGATTACTAATTTATTTAACAAAACAAGTTTAGAAGTAATTTATTTACAAAAATAGAAATAAAAAACTGATTACGTATAATTAAAATGCATCATTCAAACGTGCTGATGGACTATTATATTATTCAATCCGGATTAATGAAATTACTTAACACGCGCGTCGCGTTTATTTGACCTTTGAAAATATTTCTTTGATGATTCGTTCTTTATTTGTAGACATGGTGTCTAAATTTTTTAAGATGAACCACGGTCAGGGATTTTGTTTGATTACATATTTGAAATTTTTACCTGCATTTTTTAAGAGGCACGAAAAAGTTTGTTGCAAGACGACTGGGTCTTGGTCATTTGTGTTCTTACTGAAATTAGGCAGGAATGAATTTCGTTTTGTACTAGATTGCGCTAACAAGTGCATATTTTTGAATTTAAGAAGATATTTTTTTTTTAAATTATTTTTCATGTTTCTTTTGGTATACAATTGCCAGATAGTTTTGCTGTTGCAAACACCTTGCCAGATTTTAATCTAATAATAAAATAAAAAAATTTTCAAATCATTATTTTAATATGTTATTATTTTGTAATTCAAGAGTGTCTTTTTAATTCGTCAGTATTTATATCAAATATGGTTAACGCGACCGAAAAATCAAGTCATAGTTTAAGTTATCATAAGTTTCACTATGTGACAGCCAAACGTGTGCGGCAAATATCAGCCTGATGGTTTCAGGGAATGAGAGTGAAATAATGATTGAAAAATTTTAGCATATACAAGTGAAGTTACGCAAAAGCTTGTTAAATGGTAGACGTTTGTCATTTTTAAGACTACCTAATCTTTTGGCTTTTATTTTTTATGGCAAATTATAAATATTTAGCATTATATGAAACAAGAAATTGCCCAGTTCTCGCCTTTAGTAGTGGTCCCTCTTATATATTTTTTCTATGGTAACAAATAGATTATCTATAGTGGTAAAAATTTACAGAAAGAACGGATACGCTTTCGAACTAGAATAAAAAAATCAACTCAACGTATCAAAGTAAACTGTACTTCATTTTGAATCTGAGACATAGAAATTTTTCTAGTGAACAAAATCTTTTGAAACTGTCAATTACGACTTCTTTAATAGAACTCCATTTGAATTTTTTTTGCAATTGAATTCCATTGGAATTTCCGTAATGAACTATTAATTGGTCTAATTTGACTAATTTCTGTTCATCGGGTTATGTCATTGAAAAACTTTTATGTTTTGTGCAGAATATTGGCAGTAGGAAATAAAACTTGAAATTTTTCTGTTTTAAAGTGGAAATTTTGTTAATAACTAAAGTTGTAGAAAATCATTTGAATAACAATTTATCTTCTGACCATTTTTTCTGTTTAACTAATATTTGCAGAAATATTTACGATAAATGATATTATGAGTTTGTGTACCATGAAAGAAGTTTTTTTCCCAAGGAAAAAGACGATAAATTAATACTGAAGTGTTTTAGGCAATGATGAAAAGGTATTTTCACTATTTGGGTGGTTGAAAGTGTGGAACATAAGAGTCATACTTACATGAACAGCTTGTTTTTTATTTCATTTTCAAAATTTATCATTCTTAATGAAGGACCCGATGCATAAGAATCAACCAATAGCATATCATCATCCAAATATATGTAATAAATCATATTAGAAAACATTTGCCTCTTATTTTAAGCAAAAACTTTGAACTATGTTTCATTTTTTGATATGCTAATGGATAATAGGAAAATTGACGACATAAATATTGGAAAATCGATAATGATTGAAAAATACTATAAACAGATTATCATTGAATAAAATTTACATTTTATGATACTGACGACTTTTTTATATTATGATAAAAGTTCATGTAAAAAAAAACTGCATACAAAAATTATCATATGTAAATATTTATAAGTAATATTTATATTTTTTTACATATACGAGAAAGTTATCTAGGTCGGCCCTCTGCTTAGCTAGGCCCATCGCAATCTTTTAATTTTTACTAACCCAGAAGTAAATCTATTTACAATCCCAAAAATGTTTTTGAATATTTTTATTCAGTTGTTAGAGCTGCATTCTACCTTCACGTTTTTTTAATTAGCAACAAATTCACTAAAAAGAGATTTTAAGTTAGTAATGCATCTGTTTTACAATCAGCGATACACAAAAATTTTCGAATCGAAAAATGTTTGTCAGTGAAACAGAAACAAGAAAATGAAAATTTTCTGAATGCAAAGAGGATTCATGAAAATATTCCATAGGCTTATTTCAGTCCCATAACTTGTTGGCTATGCATCGTTTGCATCATAAAGTTGCATCGTTTTTTAAGTCAGAGTTTGTCCATCTGTTTTCGATGCTACAACATGTAATTGACGTAAATTTTATGAAAATAAGAGAAAATAAATTGGAAAAGCTTATATTTTATTTGTTTTTATTTCAGCCTGCTAAATGCATATAATTGAGCTCACAGAATAATGGAAAAATTCGGTACTTTACGTTTTGGCTAAAAAGGGCTGTGACTCGCGATAAGGTTGTAAAATCTGTTAGGAACTACTTCTTGGCGATATTTGGAGACAGTTTCATTGAAATTTTGGGAATATTACTGCCTGGAACTGTAATTCCGTTTAATAAAGCAAAAAAAAAAAAAAAAAAAAATAAATAAATAAATCATTCAAATTACACCTTTTTTCATTTTATTTCTTTTCCTACCTTGACAACTGGTCCACACAATGTTTTAGCATATAGACTGCATTTTTACTATCGATTCTGTGTGTTGTCTGTTTGGTTTATTTATTACTAGCTACCCGGCCTGGTTTCGCAGGAGAAGTTTTTGCACCCCCGAGTACTGCCAATTATGCATTCGGTTTACCCTCAAGTAGGTACACGGTAATCTTAAAACATGGATCTTTAGTGTTTACACAATTAACGAAATTTTAAATAGGAACACACATAAAAAACCTATCTGAAACCGAAAAAAAATATCTGGGCGATGGTGGAAGCGGTTTTAAAATTCGTTGCGTGGTTTAGGAGGAGTTAGTGGACAAACAGACAGACTTCCGCGGATAGCGATTTTCTTTTATATATGTATACAGTTTTAATGCGGTAATGATGAATTGTAGCCGGACATTTTATATAATTAGTATTTGTAAAAAAAGCTAGATATAAAATAACACATGAAATAATAAATTACAAAGTGTAGTCCTGAAGCTCATCAGCATTCATTCATTGTCAGACATTTCTTGAAAGTGATGTGTGGCTTAATTCTGTTGCGGCCAAAAGTCCGCTATTGAAATAAAAGGGGTGAACGTAGTTCGAAAACTTCGAAATTACAATAGGAAGTTTGCATGTTTTTTCATCCTGTCAAATGATATATAATATAAAAATATAATATGCAAGAACAATCAAGAATCCTGAGAAGTTTATATTAAAATATTCTGTAAGTAAAATTGAATTAATACAAAGAATGCTTGATTTCTTTCTGGACTCAATTCAGAAGTCCACGCTGACAGACACTTTCAGTTTCCTGTCGCTTGATTTTTTTATTTAGCCATAAATTTATTTATTTTTACTTTATAATTAACATAGGTGAAAAGACGTTGTAGTTTTAGACGGAATTTTGCAACTAGAATGTACAAAAAATTTTGGGCAAAAATCAAACCCTTTTTTCTCTAGTTTGTAGACATCTTATACTTTCCAATAAGATGTTACAAGCCCATTTGACATGAGTCAAATTGAATCTTATCCACATGAGCGAAAACTTTTCGTGCTACGACAGAGAATTTTGTCCGACATAAAAAGTTGTTATGTACCGTTTTCTAGAGGTGTTTTTATTAAGAACAACGTATACAGTTCGGCAACGGGACTATATACATCTATAAAGTGTATATTTTTGTGTTTTTTTTTATTTCATATAAATTTGGCAATGAAATAATTTTATTTAATTAGAGTCTATTTAAAGATGTGTAAGTATATGTTTATTTATAAATAATGCGTAATTTTTTTTTTAATTAGTCAATCTCTTTGATAATAATTGTTTTACCTTCAGAAGTACCTAAACATAGTTCATTTTTTATAAACTTTGTCAGTAAAACAAGTGAAGCTGACTTACAAAGTAAATTGTTTAAATACCTTGAATATCAATCATTTTATAACATATAGTACCTTTGTTATGTGCTGTCATCAGACGAACTTGTGGTAAATCTATGGAGTGACAAGTGAAAACAAACAATTGACTGAGTTAATTGTTGAAATACCATATATAGACAGTGTTGATTACTCTGTCACATTACACATACATACATGCCACACATATATAACTGATATAGCCATAACATACATACTTTACAATTTGTGCAAAATTTACGCTCTCACGGGTAAACAGTGATGTTAACGAAAAAATGTTTCAAACAAAAGTGGTTTATTTTTATATAAGAAACATTTTTTAAAAACTGTTGTTCTATCTCTAACGGTTTTCAAGATGGGTCCGTAGGACCAAGATAGATAGATCAATTAGGTCAAGACCCAATTGACCTATGTTGCTCATTTACGAACTTGACCTCACTTTTTACGTCCTGAGCACGCTATAAAAATTTCAGCTCTATATCTTTTTTCGTTTTTGAGTAATCCTGATGACAGGCGGACAGACAGACAACCGAAAATGGATTAATTAGATGATTTTATGAACACCTATACCAAAATATTTTTCGTAGCATCAATATTTTAAAGCTTTACAAACTTGGACCAAAACTTAATATTTATATAATGCCTAGAAAAAAGTCGTTTAATAAAGACAAAAAAAAAAAAAACAAAATTTAAATTAACGAAAGGTGAAAAAAAATGTATTTTAAATAAACTTAAAAGTTTTAACTAATACGTATAAAAAATACAATTTATATTTCAAACCCTTGTTACATCCAATATTCATTTCTCACCCTTGTTAGATATAAGTTTTTTTTTTTGAAAGCTTCATAGTATTTAACTGTTGTCACAAATTTTCACAAATATAATTAATTATTGTTTCAGATTTCATTAGCGATTAACAACTGTACGCATCCACTTGTGCGCGCGGAGTATAAAATATATATCTTTGTATAATTAATCTTTTCTTGCTGTATGTCATTATAAGATTATGTTTTTTTTTTTGTACGTTTTATGAGAAAAACAAGGTTTTTTCAGAAAAAAAAAAACAATTTATTTAAATAATTATCTTACGAACACAAGACTTTTTGAAAACATTAAAAAAGAAAATTGATGTCAAGCTTTTGAAAATAGGATTTACTTTTTAAATTAGTATAATAATTCTTGTAAAATATATTTTCGTAAATATATTTACGAAAATTTATCGCGCGATATTATAAGCGTTAAATGCAAACTTTTCAATTTAAAAAAAATCGTAAATTTTGCAGTTCTTTTTTAACCCCTGAACCAAAAACATGGGTGTTATAAGTTTGACCGCTATGTGTATGTGGCTGTCTGTCTGTGGCATCCTAGCGTCTAAACGAATGAACCGATTTTGATTTTTTTCGTTTCGTTTGATAGGTAATTTAATGAAGAGTGTTCTTAGATATGTTTGAATTGCGAGTTTATGGTTCCGTACCCAAAAATAAGTCGGAGGTTTTTTAAGTTTTGTAAATTTGCATTTAAGTTGTGCAAACTGGACATCTTAGATTATCCGTTAATGCTGTTACTTTCATTATATTCATTATTTATAATTCGGTTTATAATTTAATGCTTATTTAACGAATTAACGAAGTTCTAAAATCTAACTAAATGCGATATTTTGTTTAGTACTCCTTTTGTTCATTAAAAAATTTAAACCAAACTCTGTCCTCTCATGTTTTTGTACCTGCCACCTCTTTTTTTTGGAGGTGAAACCCCCCAAGATAGAAAACTTGAAGTCAGAAGGAGCTCGCTAATTCCAAATTTAAATTAGAAGATATTATTAAAATACAATATTGCGCCCGGAAAACTTGGAATAAAAGAAAAAACAATCATTTGAAAGTTTTTGAAATTCGGTCATAATTTTTCAATCACATCTTGGAAACTCTTCTAATTTTGTTAAATTCTTATAAATTTTTGAGTCCAAACTAAAACATGCCGTGAGGTGGGTCTGATGTGACCCTTGAGATCCACACAAATAATTTCTCAATATAATAAAGCTAAAAAAAGTTATAAAAAAAAAGAAAAAAATCGATCCAACCTGCACGTTTATCTATGAATAGTTGTGACGAAAAAATTATTTCTGACACAAATAACAAATCGATAATAAACTATTTCTGTACTTTTTTGTCAAACAAAAAACTATACAAGTATTTATCTCGATTTAATATGGAATCGGTCTTTTCTTTATATAAACACTGAACGAATCAATAGCCTTACAGTACATGGTTTTGTCACTGAGATTATGGATTATCATTTCAAAGATAATTTCTTTTTAAACAGAAAAAAAATTTTTATTTTTTATCAACAATGATGTCAGTGTGTAAATTTCATTCAATTTTTATTAATTTTTTGAAATAAATCTGTAAAAGATAGTCACCGGTTCGAATCGTAAGTCTATGGTTATTTTTTGCCATTTCTAGAATCTCTGGCTGAACGACTTTTTTAAATTTCATAAAACTAATGAATCATACTCGTGGGATGGGTACCACCATTTGAAAACTCAAGTCGGAAACCCATTTTGAGCCAGTTTTGGTGGCTCTATTCTTAACTAGCGGGTGTCACATGTCAAAATAATTTTCCCACTTACAGAGATTTACTTGATACAATAATGTACCAGCAAAATGAAAAGTTATTAATAACTAAATAGTATAATTTGACTAAATTTTTGTCTTCTGTGAAAATTATTATCGACGTCAAGCAGTCAATATGGCAGCTTTAAATATTTAAAGAAAATTACAGTAATTTTTTAAGAGGGTTCATTCGTATTTGAACAGTATTTTGTAAATTACTATAGTTTTTTAAGATTCATTTATTTATACAACGTCTGCTGAAATCCAATTTGAGCCAGTTATCGTTGCTCTAATCTAAGCTACCAACCGTACGTACAAGCAAAATTAAAGCTAGTAAAATACTTAAAATGTTTCATTTGAAAACCTAGCTGAAGTTATAAATTCTTGTCAAAATCTTTTGTTGTTATGGACTTTGAAAACTAATGGTACTTATGTAATGAAAAATGGTTCAAATATCCGAAAAAGTGATTCATTGAATGGGTATTTTAAATACTTTCCAGTTTTCTTTTTCGATAAACAGAAAATTTTTGAATAATTGAGTAATTTGATCAAATTTTACTTCAAAGAAAATAAATTTTCATATTTTTGAACCTTATACATCTACCACAAAGATTTCTAGAAAAATGTACTCAGTGGCAATTTTTAAATCTTACATATCCATAGAAAATATTTTTAGAAAAATGTATCGGTGTGCAATTTTTTGTACTAGAATATTTATCTTTCTCAAGAAAGCTTCTATGTTAATTTAAGCCGTAACCTCATTTTCCATTTCCATTCATTATTTTAACTATAAAAATAAATTACAACTGAAAAAAATGAATCTTTTTTACTATAATTTTATTATAAAGAAATACCACTTCAGAGACCTATAAAATTCTTCGTTATAAACTTGAAAATATAAATTTCTTCATATTTATATATTAATAATATTTTCCACTCAAGAAGAAAATATTAATTACGAAGCTTAAGATGAAGTGCACTGGTTGTTATATAAGTATAAATTTTAATTTCTCTAAAATTACTATAAACAGGTTTTTTCAATGTATAGTATCTAGAGGATAGTGTTTTTAATATTTTATGATAATATTTTCAAATGAAAAATGAAAAAATACAATTTAAAAAACATAAAAAAAAATATCGACATTATTATTTATTCTTGCTCCGATATAGAAAAATCATCGGTTGGTGAAAAACTATTCATGTAGAATATTACAGAAAGGAGTTACTCTATTTTATATGTTAAACTTATATGTTTTGTCATTGGAAATATATAAAGCCCATTTTACACGAGCATGTTTTTTCGAAATTAGATCTATACAAAAATATATTTATGGAATAAAAACCAACACACTCCTAAAACTATAGTAATTTAAAGTCGAACCCAATTATATTTCAATCTTTTTCATATAATAGTTGCTTACAATCGAAGGAGATCAAAATCGGAATTTTAGTACTTAAGCTTAAAAGCGGCTCATACCATATTGCCACTTCGGTACAGTGATTTTTCTGGCTGATCTTTTTTGATGATGGGTTGTATTTTAAGGAAATGAAGAGTCCATACTTTTTCCCTATTTTCTCAGTAGAGGAATGTAGTTTTCTTTCACAACTTGAATGAATATCATATTTTTCTGTCTCTTACATTCACATCATGAATACTAGGTTATAAAAGTGAAACTAAGGAAACGATCAAAGATAGGTTCTTATATTGTAATAATATAATGCAGGTAATACTTTACAATTACTAATCAAACCGTCAAAAGCTGGTATTTAAAATTATTTTATATAAAAATTTTATGATTATTGTTTGAAACAGACTCGATCGACAGAACAGTTTAATTCCAAATATTTTGCTTTTTATATCACCATTGCAGAAACAAATCTTCGCATTCCAGGATATATACGTAGTATAATGGTTTTAGTGACTTCAAAATCAAAATGATTTTACTGCTACTGTAGTCAAATAATATACTGCCTTTCTTCAATTTATCTTACACAGTTTTTCACTTCAAAATGACTATTTAAAATTGGAATTCAGTTCCTAGAAAGTGCTCTGAAGTGCTATCTGTCTATCGTATGACAAAATAAATCGAATCTCGTATCTTCGGATTTCATATATGAATTGCGGTCGTGTAAAATAAACTCTATTCAGATTGATTTCTTAAATGAAAATGCATTCAATAATCATATTTGATCTTACTAGCACATTGAAAAAACTACATTTTCCATAAGATTCACACAAACACACACACACACACACACCCACATAGAACACCATATGAATATTTAATAGTGCCTACTATACGGATACACATGCAGGTGATACAATATACTCGGGAAATCCTGAATAAATCGATTTTGTTCGGTTACAAAAATATATCATTTACATTTTTATATACTTTACTCAAAATGTTGAATGGTATCGTCTTAAAGTTAACATTTTCACAAATTGATCTTTCAATCTTTTCAAACGATTTGGTTTAGAAAGTCAGATATGTGGATGAAAAATATCTATTGGTTGGGGGAACCACGTCAAAAGTGAAGCTCGCTTTATATTGAAACAAATTTTTATAAACCCTATATATTATAAATGTGAAAGTAAGGATGTTTGTTTGTTTGTTACGCTTTCAGGCCAAAACTTGTGAATGGGTTTTAATGAAACTGTACAGCAATATAGCTCATACATCAGAATAACACATGAGCCATAAATTATAAAGATATTGATATTTAAAACAAGAATTAAAAAAATTAAATTTAATCTGACATTTACTATTTGGAACTAATGCGAGAGTCAGAATATAGCTTATTATAACTTGGCACATAGAATTTTATCAATTTATAAAATTATATTTGAGATAGTCTAGGACTGAGGGGTAGTAAGTTGGTAAAAGGATATTTAATCTCACTCAAAATGTAATTTTAATTTCGAAACTTAAATCGTTTAGATTCATAATATGAAACCACATATACTTAATTTATAAAAGTACATTTTAAGATAACACTCATATGTAGTGTTCTCCAAATAAATTGAAATATGTTGTTTGCATGTAAATACGAAAATTCGAAGAGTTGATTATAAACTTTCGCTCTAATAAGATAGTGTGTACGCTTAAATTTTATCGATAATTGTAGGTCAAAGTCATGGACACACGCGAATGTCCTCTATTGCCCATGACAACTTTTGGTTTACGCATTTTTTCGTACTCATAGTGATTTATTTCGATTAAATACATTAATGACATATTTTTTAGTCGCGTTTCGTCCGAAAGCTGACGAAAAATGTTACTTTTTTATGAGGATCAACTTTTCTAATTTAAAGTGTTATTCTATCTTTTTCCGTTTAAATCTAAATTGGCTCTTAAAAAACCGAAGGAACGAGATCAAATCTGATGGCAGAACATGATGTCTCCCATCAAAGTCTACAATTTTGTTAAGGTCATTTTTAAATAGATTAAAATGGCTCACCTGTATATATGCTTTCGTAGCGTTTTGGTTATGTTGCGTAAGCCAAAAGAAAAAAGTTTTTGCAGGCTAGTTTTCAAACCATAAATCTAACTTTATTTGTATAGTATTACGCTTACAGTTTTGAAATCATATACACATTAGTACCTGCCTATAAACAACAGCAAATCCAAGCATACACGGTGTGCAATTTTAATCTTCAATTTTTATACCATGCATATATGAAATATACATAGTATATTAAGTTTAGTCCCAAGTTTGTAACGCTTAAAAATAATGATGCTAGGAAAAAAATTTTGTCATAGCTGTTCATAAAATCACCTAATTAGTCCATGTCCGAACGTCCGTCCATCCGTCTGTGGACACGATAACTCAAAAACGAAAAAAGATATCGAGCTGAAATTTTTACAGCGTACTCAGGACGTAAAAAGTGAGGTCAAGTTCGTAAATGAGCAATGCTTGCTTTTGATGCTTTTTTTGTAAACATCACTGTTTAACCACGAGGGCGTTAATTAGGTGCAAATTTTATAGTATGTATTAATATAGGAATAGCAGTTGTGTGTGTGACGTCAAAAAAACCAACGATTGCGCATCAACACTGTCTATACATGTTTGTATGTGTTATGTGATAAATAAATCAACACTGACTATGCATGGTATTTCAACAATTAACTCAGTCAATTGTTTCTTTTCACTTGTTAAATATTAATTTTGTACTTTATATTGCAACTTTTTAAGGTATACAACTTAGCTAACTTTATAGCATTACGGAATATAATCATTACATAGTCTAAGAAAAACGGCTTAGTGGCCGAACGGATAAAGAACATTTATTTTATATTAAAGTATACCAGAAAATAAATTTACAAAGTTGTGAAACATTCTAAAATTAATAATTTGTAATTTAGTAAATTTTTACCGAGGTAAGCTTACAAAACATTCTGCAAATTTTTGTAAAACAAACCCGCTCTCGTTTAGTTATTTTGAAAGTGGTTCATTGTTTTGAAAAGTTCTATGACTCTTCGCTGGAGGTAGATTTTAACTTTTAAGGACATTTGAAGATCTTGCTTCAGCTTTTATAGAATATTCAAGTGTGGATTTAAGATGCGAGTCAATATTAGATTTCTCTTATAAATAACATAAGTTTTACTCGGGTTGTACTTTCTTGATACACTAGGTTTTTAAAAAAAAAGTAACACAGTGTATATAGGTATGCATATACATCTCGTAAAGTAAAGTAAATGTTCCCACAAGCTTCATCCATTAAGGTTTGGGTAATTGACAACATTTCCAACTCAAAGTATATTAATAAACCCTTTTAATAATTTAACAAGATATTAAGTTAGAGTCGAGCTGGAGTTTGGACATCAACAACAAATGAATTAAAAAGTTCAACATTATTATTATTATTAGAATACAAAATACATTATTTAATTTTATTAATGTAAACCCTTTTTTTTTACTTAACACACATATAGGATATTAGACATGAACCAAAAGCAATCCTTTATCTCATTTTATTTCCATCCCCTTTTCAATAAGGTTATATATCTTTTTTTCCTAGTAATTTATATGAAAAGAATCACTTAAATTTTTAGGTTTTTTTTAATTAAAGGTTTTAGTCCCCAAAAAGATAAAAACCGTGCGCGCGTGGGCGTAAGATAACATTGTTCATTTATTCTAAAATATCTAATTCAAATAGCGTGAATATTACGGAAAAATAAGTCACGAAAATTAATGAGAATTTTTTTTTTATTAAACCGACTTCTCCGCGTGAATTGTTAATATTAATCACAAAGCCATTTTTATTTGAACTTGTTATTATTTCTTTGAGCAGGAACTTGTTTCAATTATGTACTACTGATTATATCTTCGGAGGTCCCTTTTTCTAAAACCACCTACAAAGGCGCTCACGTTATAAAACGTCTTTTCCAGAGTAAATTTTCAATTCTCTGCTATATTTTTGACCGCTAATTAAGAGAACCTACGCTAACAATAATTTCTTTTCTTTTCGATTTTTGTACTTCTCTTGATCTTAGGGAATGATTTCTTTAAATTTTAAATATCAAGTTCTTAATACAATTAACTGTTTTTTTTTGTCAGTGTCAAACTTAAATTTTATAAATGAAAATTAGCAGCACATGTCCTAATATGAGCTCACAGTAGTTCTTGGTTAATGGATCTTATCGCAAGAACGTTTTAATCTCACTTATCTTACAGGCATATTTGATCAATTTTACGACTATCGAATTCATGTACGATTACTTGCCATTCAGATCTCATTCTCAGATATTTTTACTTGCATGTACGATTACTTGCCATTCAGATCACATACGCATAACGTAGGCTGGATAGCTATAGATTCTCCTCATTCTCAGATATTTTTACTTGCAAAGGAACTAAGTTACCGATTTTCCCAAGAATATAAGTTTCTAAGAAAATTTATCACTACAGTTTCTGTCGTAAACCGTATAAAGAAAAATATTCTTAGAGTTGGATTTATTAAACAGTAGCAGCAAGAAATTTAATAGAATTCAGTCAGAAAATATACTCCTAAAATAGTACAGAAAGCTTATAGAAAAACAAAAAAATTGCTTTCTTGATAATTTTGAAAGATCATCGGTGAAGAAAAACAATGAAAAGCAGCTTATTTTAAATATATTTAAGAAAATGAACATCACAAGTTTTTTTTTTTCATTAAAATTTATGATTATAATGACTATATTTCATTAATGAATGAATATATACGTAAATTTTTCCTGCAAAAACTGTTTAAGTACTATTTGACAATAAAGTATTTTTAAAAATAAAAAGTTGGTTGACATTCGATGGCTTTATCATTCGAAAATATTGGATCACAGATACAAATTTGAAAAATTTGTAATGGAAACGGCATGGCTATCTACAATAACACACACACAAAACAAAGATGGTTTTTTTGGCCCAAGAATATTAAAAGTTTTTGTTGCTACAACTTAAGTTTTATTTGTCTTATAATTTCCTCAATAATGTTTTTTCTTCCATTTGAATACTTTATTCAAGAAAAAATTTACCAGCTTTAAAAAATACTTTTTTTCTGTTATTAAATTCATTGCTTTAAAATTTATTTCTTTACTATTTTAATACTGAAAAATATTTTTTATTACTTCTGTAAAAAATATAAATAATCTTCGAAATAAAATTTAAATTAAATAATAAGGATAAAATAATAAATTTATTATTTATTAAAGACCTCTTTGTAATATTAGTCAATATAAAATTGAAAATTTAATATTTATTATATATTATAATATTATTGAGTAATTAAAGATCAAAGCGTTTAAATGAAAAAAAAAATTATATTTTAACTAAAGGAAATATATAAATTAATCGCATTTAATAATAGGTATACGTCTAGAGCCAGGCTGTAATATTTGTCATTTCTAGACAAACTAGAAATTTGGGAAGATGTTATCAAAGTGGTAATAAACAACTTTTTCGTCCACGTAAATCCAGCAGGGGCTCTGAAAAATATTTGATTGCGCGGGAGGCTATGAAAAATATTGTTATAGTCAGTAAAATAAGCATAGATAGTGGCTTTTAAATTTTTGTTGCTTTAATCTGACCAAAAAATCATATAGATTATTTATTTAAAAAATGCAAACAAAATTTAAATAATAATTGGTCCTATTATTAGATGTCGAAGTTGCTCAAGGGAGAGTTACGCTAATACAATTGCCTATATAGATGACTCTTATACTACCGTAAATATCAAGCCCACTAGGCTGAAAATGGCAGCATTGTCCTAGCTCTTTCTTGAACAACATTTCTTTTAATATATCACAAATGTGAGTTAATAGAAAACGTTACAAATACCGTTTAGATGGATTATAATTCAATAATTCAAACACTTTTTATGGGCTCTAAAATACAGTCTTATGATCTGAAATGGTTTCCAGAAATCGTGCAAACACTCTATTGAATAAAAACTGCAAAAATAATTTTGTAAAACTCGAAAAAGAACACGTTCAAAATTGCAATTTTTCTATGTCTCATACAACGGGTCTGATTGTTCTAGGTTCGAATAGAATATTATGTTTTTTTTTTTTTCAATTATTTTTTCATTTATTTGAAACTTGGTGCGCAACAATTTTTCAGGGCCATGATAGAGAAGTTCACGAGTTCTTCAAATTTCTAGCCATTAGGAAATTATTGCTATTTACTATACCTGGCCCTTGGCCTAATAGTCAATATAGGAACGAATTTTTTTTTTTAGATATTAGATCTAGCTTAAGCTAGTTTTAAATAAAATGTAAAAATCGTCAGCTGAAATTATTTTTTTTAAATATCAATATGTAATACATACACAACGATTTGACTGTTCTCAATAACAGATGTGTGACATCAAAAGTTTTTGACTATTTTAGATTTTTTCATAATATTAATAAAATATATGTCTTAATGGATTCTTAATGTGATATATTTATAAAAAAAAGTTTATTTTTATAGATAGTTTATACTTTCGAAACCAGATTTTGGTTAAACTAAACTGACTCTAGGTAGTGGAGTAAGATATTCATTTGTAGTCTAAACACCCAACCAGACTCAAAATTAATTCAACATCAAACAAAAACAGGGATTGTTTTTCAAGTTTATAAGTACAATAGGCCAAAGTATGCCCCAAAAAAACCTTTAATGCGATACTAAATTATAGGGCAAAACTTGACAGAGATATGCTGTTGTCATGATGTTTAAGCAACGATTTTTGTATTTGTACAACAGCAGTACATGCCATTTTAAACTACTTTTTTTTTTTAAGGAACATATTAATAACTGCAAAGTTAACTTTGTCTTGAAATCGGACCTTCTATGTCAACAATTTCCTACTTCCGCGGCTAAAAGTACTAATTAAACATACATTTTTTATGGATGTTTGATGATATAATGATACCTAATTCATTAAGTCAAATCGCCAAATGTTTCATGTTTATAATTGTTATGGAATTTGGAAATCTTGAAGATAATCATATAAAAATTAACGCTAGCGTGTGACATTATACGATAAGTTTAATACTATAAAAATATAATGTGCTACCTATTTTTAATTTTATAATAATTTTTTTCACCTAATTTTTTTAATCATAATCTTCCGTACATAAAGATTAGTTAAAAATTTATACCACACATTTGTAGAGTTTATCTTTTTACATTTGATATTTACACGTACAAAGAGGTGGTGCAAAGAAATGAGCGATTTTGAAAATGATATAAAACAAATAAGCATTTAAGAAATATATATAAACTAATCGTTGAGGATGAAGTGAATTATTTTGAAGTAGGTAAATTGAGTTAATTGGTATATGTTAAATTATTAAATTACATAAAAACAAATTCAAGAAAATATACGTTATGCAACGGAGCTTAAAAAGTAACTCTAGTAAGATGACACTTATTCATCTAATTCCGCAGAATTTTGAACCACCAAAACTATCAGTTTTTCATACTTCATTAACTTCACTAAAACTATTTAAAATTTAGTTAATAATTCAATTTATGTAGATTCCTTAACGGCTTGTATACATCTTGATGGCAAAATAATAGTTACGAAAAATTGTTCGGTTTTTGTTTTATAGCGCTTTCAAAATTTCACAATTGTCTGCTTCACTCTGCAAATATAATTTTTGTTATTAAAGGTATAGGTATAACTTTTATGTTTGCGTATAAATAAAAAAATTGTTTGGCTTACATATTTTTAAAAGCCTAGTTAGATTAGCAACTTGCTGCACGATTTAAAGTGATATTTAATAAAAATGGACATATCTCAAAACATTTTAGTCGTAAAATGCTGATATTTGGGATTGAATACGGTTGTAAGTGTCTATTTTTCGTCCTTGAATTGGGACATTACTATTTGACTGCATAAAAATAATACAATTTTAATGGAAGCGGTGGAAATTAAAAATTTTTCTCAACACTTCCAACATTTTTGACAACTATACGTTTTTTAGTTTTAATAAAAAATAATTTTCAGAAACAAGCTTTTACTAGAAAATGAAGTGGAAAACATAAATAACTTACTCTGGCCACTGATGTATTAATGTCTCTATTTGTAGAAGTTTGAGCCGCTTCAAATCATTCTGTATATCTTAAATTGAGCGCCTCAACTTTCTATAAATGGTCATTCATAAAGTAATTTTCTACCTTTAAATATAATAACAGCTAATCCCCTATAAATTATTTTTATTTACATTCATAAACACGTTTTTAAAAAGTAATATGATTGACAAAATTTAAATGCAAACTTTTGTATAACCGTTTATCTCTGTATTGATTGATTAATGAAATTAAAAATTGACATAACAAAATTCTATAAATAAAATTATTTAGAAATAAAAATATTAAAAATATGAAGAAAAAAAATTCAATAAAATAATATTTACTAATTGTTTTTTGTATTTATAAATAATAACCGGACTTTTTTATATACTTTTGTGGTTTTTCCATCTCTCTTGTATATACAATTTGATTCATTAGAATTAGACGGGCAAGCAGCGAGAAATTATGTGGTTGATTCCTTTTAAACAAACAAATAAATAATATTAATTATTTTATGAGAAGATTAAAATCATTATTTAATTATAAATTATTTAAAAGTTACGTCATAATTGCACTACTATTTATTCTGAAAATTATTACCTAATAGTTTGTATTTCTATGAAAACTTTTTTAAGGTAGGTATTTAAAAAATAGATTCACGAAGGAAAAGCTGAACTCAGATAGTATGGTAGAAAAGCTGGTAAATCACGAAGAAATTGATTTGAAGACGGCTGAATTTTTGATACTTCTTATTGAAACTAGGAGAGTATGGAGTATTGCGTTAAATATTTGCCAGACACTTTTGCGGTTGGTTGCTAATAACACGCCAACTATTTTTGCAATAAAAAAAAAGTTTAAAATCAGTGACGGTATTACCGAAAAAGCGAAATATTTTATGAGAAAAATAATCCAGGGGATCCTTATACTTTACTTTTTAATAATAAAATATCCACCCCAAAGAAAAAAAAATCGATTAATAAGGACGATACCGTCAACCCTTGGCCGTATATCAAAGTCCTTGATTAGGATGGTTTTATTTTAGTCTATGAATATTTAACCAGCAGCATTTCGCCCTCTCAAAAAATTTTTGGTCGGGTTCACGGGGTGCCTAGTTTTTTAAAATTTCCACCAAAATTTACTGCTCTAGCGACGTGCTACATTGTCTTTGTGGTAGCTCTGGCTCTGGTGGCCAAACTGTAAGAAATTTTGGATTTTAACAATTCTCATGGGAACGATTATTCTTGACACCCACTAAAAAGTTTGTTTCATTCCGTAAAAAAGTGGGTTTACGGACATTCTACCTTAAAAGAAGAATTTAAAAATAATTTTCTCTTCTAATACAGAATGAGAATAATATTATCACACAGGAAAAAATCATTACAGATAATTTTTTCCGTTTAAACGAATGTTAAACGTATATTTAATCCAAGGTATTGCTGAAATATGTTTGAAGATATGAATATTCCAAGTGCTGTTGACAGATATGATCATATATGAATAATGAAGATTATTATTTTTCAATATTATTTTTCTCTGCCATAATATCGGTGATGGAGAGGGGTGAAAGTGGTATTGAATAATACGCCATTGGTGAAAATATAAGGGAAAGAAAATATTAAATAAAGCAAAATTTTAAAGTGTTTTATGAAAATTATACACTTTAGGACAAAAAAATTCAGTCATTTTCATCACAAAGTTTGCGTAGAAATAAGAGCCATGTTAACAAACATTTCTTTATCACTTCAGATGAAGTGAAGTTGGTTTTGGAAAATCTTTAGAAGTTCGCAAAATACGAACGTTTAAGAATCCTAATTAAACATTGATGAAGTATTTATCGTCATTGTCCGAAATCACAATAGAGATACATATAAAACTTTGTTTTGCTAAAAAGAGATGGGCAACAATCTTTGAATGCTTATTTATAACTTCTGCATGTTTTTGATGAAATCTAATTTCACTTTCAAGTTTTGTCATGGTATTTATTTTTAGGCGTTGTATGGCAAATTCGGCAAATCAGGCAACTATCGTATTATGGATCAGGCAACTACCGTTTTTCAAAAATTATTGAACGATTTAAATGACTGAATGTTTTTCATAATTTAGCAACTTATTGTTAAAATTCAACTGCAACAAATTTATTTTTAATTTGCCTTACAATTGAAATTTACAAAATTTAAAAATCCCCCGACAAATTTTTCGGGTACAGAACGCTAAACTCGCACTTGAAGCATATCTATGAAGATTCTCCATTAAATTACCGTTTTCCTTAAAGCCTTTTCCAAATTGAACCAATTTTGATATCATCAGCAATTTTTTAGTTTTTTCAGATGCGGAACCCTTGAAATTTACCTAAGAACACTCTCCATTAAATTACCTTTCAAAACGAAACCAAAAAAATATAAATCGGTTCATCCGTTTAGGCGCTACGATGTCACAGACAGACAGACAAACATATAACACTCCTTTTTTAGCTCAGGGGTTAAAAAATGACGAGTTAAATGGAATAAGGGTTTAAGTTCCCAAAGCGTATTTTGAGAAAAAACGCTGATAAACATAAAAAAGATATTTTGACCCACTTTTTATGTTTTTCAAGGATATATCATGCTTTAAATTTCTTATAATTCAAAAAACCAAACGGGACAAAAAGGGCCTAAGGACACTTACAGCCTAAGTCCTTCCTATTCCTCAAATGTTACAAGAAAGGACGTATATGCTTTCAATCATCTATTAAAAGCTACACACACTGATGAAGTTAAAGTGATTTGATTTCTATGCCTCTGAGTATATTTTGCAGACACGAAAAAAAAAGGGAAAATATTACTCAATAATATTTTCTTCATACTTCTTTTTTGTTGTCTAGCGTGAATACAATATTTATGTAAAGAGCGGTTTAATTTATGAAGAACCTTTAGTTCATTCCTTTGTTTTCGTCCTTTCCGAAACACTTGTAAAAATATGTGGGGGAAATAAAAGAATTTTTTCGAATATAAATAAATTATGAAGATTACAAAAGGTATAAATTCAAGATTTTTTTTTGTAGAAATTTACATTTTTTTGATTATAAAAATCTAACTTTCTTTTTGGGAGTATTTTTTTTATACCATCTATATGAAATATACCGAGGTATACTAAGTTTAGTCCCAAGTTTGTAACGCTTAAAAATATTGATGCTATGAACAAAATTTTGGTATAGGTGTTCATAAAATCAACTAATTAGTACATTTTCGGTTGTCTGTCTGTCTGTCGTCTGTCGTCTGTCTATTCGTCTGTCATCAGGATTACTCAAAAACGAAAAGAGATATCAAGTTGAAATTATAGCGTGCTGAGGACGTAAAAAGTGAAGTCGAGTTCGTTAATGAGCAATATAGGCCAATTTGGTCTTGGGTCCGTAAGACCCATCTTGTAAACCCTTATAGATAGAACAAAAGATTGCATATAAAAAATGTTCCTTATAAAAAAATAAACATTTTTTGTTTGAAACATTTTTACGTATACATCACTGTTTAACCGCGAGAGCGTTTATTATGCGTAAATTGTAGTATTATATGTGTATATCAGTTATATGTGAGTGATATGTAAGAAAGTGTAATGTTACAGTGTAATCAACACTGTCTATACATGGTATTTCAACAATTAACTAAGTCAATGTCAAGTCACCTGTTTTTTAATTAATAAATGGTACACGAAAAATGATTATCATGGCTCAAGATAATTAAAAGGAAACCAAACAATAAAATTTTTCGCCAAGCACTAAAACTTTCTTAGCGTAAATACATTTTTCCTGCCTTCAGTTAATCTTGCTCAAGGAACAAATGTTTGAAATGCAAAAATAGAAATTTCTTTGTGTAGCTTTATCATCACTGACAGTGGGTTTATCTGGACGATTTCTTTTCTAATAAATACTACGATTCCTCAGAATGCTCTTTCCTAATAAATGAGGGAAACGTCGTGTTTAATCATTGACAAATAGTTGGGGTTAACAATCAAGATTTCAGCGCCATAATGTCACAAATATCAACAATCATCTTCGCTAGTTGATTTTTGATTACACAAATTTTTGCGTCTGATCAAGTAAAGCATTTTTATCGAATTCATTTGATTTGAAGACGTTTTTCGGAAAGGGCCAAAAAATCTTGTTTCCTTAGAAAAATCATTAAATCGTGTATTTGCATTCTCATTAATGCCCTTTACTTACATAAAAAACTATTTCTTCGAATTATTTTCAAAAAATGATTGATTTTATACGTGTGAGTTTGCAATTAATATAAAAAATTAAGATTTTAATCTAGACATTGCCTCAGTGTTCGATCAACCTTAATCAAACTATGAAATATTTCAGGCAATAAAAGCACAACGGGGATGTAAGTGTAGAAAGGCAAAGCTGGAACTAAAAATAGTTATATACCAGGTACGTATTCGTTATGTGTGTAATCATGGTAGGGACAATGAAATCAATGCCAGCGCTTCCATTGAAAAATTTTGGCGATAAAAGAGGCTGTTATGACTTATTTAGAGTTCTTTACATGTTAATATTATAGAAAATGTCAAATTAAAATTATTGAAAAACACTAATTATAATTAAACTTAATGCATTAAAAATTGTGAAAATAAGAAAACAAATTGCACAAATATTATTTTTCAAATGTAAATTATTATAACTATTTATTTAAATTTGTGAGACAATAATATTAAATTTTCAATGTAAGCCATAAATACAATCCATACACTTGTATATGCATCCATACAATTCTATAATTAAAGTAGTGTATCGTTACCAATAAAACTCACGCACGTAGCGAATATACTTCACCAAAAAAGTACTTTTCTATAATTTTTTGTAAATAAAAAAGAGAAATAATTTTTAATAATGATAAATAATATATAAACGAAAGTAATTTTTCAGCTTTGCAAGAAGATGGTTTATTTCGATATCTCTCTGTAATAATCATTTTATAAAAATACTAAACTCTAAATAGAAAAATGTAAAAGTGCCTTTATCGTTATTTATGTAATTTTAATGGCCATTCGAAAAATGTTTTGTCCAAATATATCTCTACCATTTATTTATAGAGAAAAAAATTGGTTGTAATAAATTTTTTATGTATACAAAATAAATTACTCAGTATTTGGATAACCATGAGTCTTTTTCCTATAATCTAGTATGAAACGGCACGACATTACAACATTGATAAATAATTCGGAAAAATTCAATAATTCGTATACGAAACATTTGACCATTTGAGATTTGATTTTAACCATTTTTTGGGGGCCATTTTTGCCGATTTTAGGTGAAGGCTGATATGAATTTATTACTGAAAAGCTTTCAGCATCTAACTATGATTTTTGGATCAATTACGAGATTTATTTTTTCGGTATCACAACTGATCACTGACCCTATGGTGTCCCACCCCAGGACAGCCACACTTACCTAACGTAACCTTGAAATTTCTTCACTAGCAAAAAATTTACTCGATTATATGATTCTAGCATTTTTGGATAGGAAGCTTCCACTTTATATTGGACTACTTATAATAAAATACAAATATTTTTGGAAAAAAAAAAAATTATAAAAAATTCATGTTTTTCAATAAACAATTTTTTATTTAAAATTAAATAATATGGTTATGAATTTTTTTCTGGTATTATTTTCGAAATTAAAAAATAATTGTTTGTAGTTTCATAATTTTTATTCATTGATATTCCAAGAATATTGTATGAGCTCTGAAACAAATGTTGAAAAAAAATCGCAGTAAACATTGTGATGTTAAAATAATTTCATTTAATTATTTTTCTGCTGCGTATATTTTCTTTTCAGAGGCTTACCAAAGAGAAGCATTCGTTTAGAAACAAATACAGTCACAGTCAAAATGGGGATCATTCGGTCAGGACTCCTAAATTTATATCCTGTGTGTTGACTGACCTAAGTCAGCCAAATTCAAATTAAATTAAAAAAAATTTTTTTTCTACATTTCCTCGCTTTGATTGTACAATATAGAAAATATGAAGAATAGCCTGAATATGCCTAATTTCTAAGTGAAATTCTTTTTTTACATACTTTAGCAATAAATTAAAAGCATTTCGTTATCTACTTCACACTCGAATACCTCGAAAAGAATGGACAAATCCTATAGTGTTTAGAAATAAATTAAAATAATTTTTTTTTTTTTTGTGTAAATATAATTTCTGCGTTGTTTATAATAATTATAGGACAAATGATACAAAAATAAATGCAACCATTTTCTAGTTTTATAATTTCCACGTGTGATATGTATTTTTGTTGTATGAGCTGATAAAAAAATTTTTATAACTAGTAATAATACAACGGTATGTTAATGTGTATGGAAGGCATATTGTAAAATTTGCAAACCAATGTATTGGCTAGACAATACATTTGTTTGAAAACAAATATCATCAAGCTAGTGGTCCAATTAGAACTTGCCGATCCTCGTTTTTAAAACGTCCCCCTGAAAAGCACTCTTTTACATTATTGCGAAGATATCTAGTACTTCTTCTAATTGGTAGAAACTTATAAAACTTCTTCCATTTGCAACTCGTAATATTTTCTAGTTTCCCAATGCTAGGTTAAATCAAAGAAATTGACAGATGCAACTCGCCGTTACAATGGAAATTAATTTAAATAGTTCCATTTGGCTGGGATAGTCCAATAGTCTACATTGAATGAAATATACGCGAAGCAGGCGCACTCAGCCTCTTAAAATTAATGAAAAGCGGAAGTAATCCGTGCAAAAGGTATTATGATGAGTTTTATGGTCCTATTGTAGGCTAAGTATCCATCTGGACGTAAACGTTTCGAAGAATGCTAGAATAGTCTGATGCAAGAAATTGGAACACCTTGACCGGTTATTATCCTACGAACCTTTGGGTCCCGGTTACTCTTTTTATTCAGTAAGCTCTCCAGGCAATTTGCGTATCCTCCACTGAGAGTAAGAGAGGTATGTTCTGAGGTAAGATTCACTCAGTGTAAATACAGAGACTCACTTAGTGTAAATTGGTAGATTTTTTTTTAAAATTAAGACATTTATCTGGGAAAAAATTTAATTATGTAAAATTAATTTAATTTTATTTTAAGGGGTGCTATAAGTTTGACCGAATTAAAGAAAGAGGTGCTATAAGTCTGACCGTTGTGTGTGTCTCTCTGTGTGTGTGTGTGTGTGTGCGTGTGGCATCGCAGCACTTAAACGGATGAACCGATTTTAACTTTTGTGGTTTCGTTTGAAAGGTAATTTAACGGAAAGTGTTTTTAGCTCCAGTGCGAGTATAGGATTCCATAACCGAAAAAAAACGAAAAAATTGGGGACAATCTTCCAAATCCTTTAAGGAAAATTTAAATTTAATGGAGAGTGTTCATAAATATGTTCCAAATGCAAGTTAAGGGTTTCGTAACCGATAAATTTGTCGGCAGATTTTTTAAATTTTGTAAATTTCACTTGTATCGAAAAGCAATGGTATTTTTGAGTAAACCAATAAAGAGTAAAACAAAGTCAAAGCCTACCCATCTATGTCCTACAGTCTATGAAGGATCATTTTTTTTCGAAGCTTAATGAATGAATTAGACATTTTACTCACTAAATAAATTTCAAACTTGAACATCGATTTACATATATATTTTTATTATGTTATTTGTAAGTACATAATACACATACATTAAACATGTGTTCACAAACATATGTGTATTTTAAGGCCTGTACGTGATTTTCTTTTGTTATGCTACAATATAAAAAAAAAATGTTGACGATCATATGCTTATGATTATAATAATCATAATAATAATAGTAATAGGCGAACAACGAACGAGTAGCATAGCATGCATATACACTCAGCTCAGTGAGTATTATAGTATACATTGTTCAGCCAACAAACGATACCTTTTTTTTCCCTAACAAAAAAAAAAAAAAGAAAATTATTTATGTATGAAAAAATTACTTCTGTGTTACGTTATTAAAGCTACCATTTACATTTAATCCACCATTTTCCTATTAACTACAGTGAAATTACTTTTTAATGAAAATTTATTTATTATGACATTTTTAAGCTCGTTGAACTCAAGTAAGTACCTATGAAAAATTAAATTCTTTATCAGAAATTTTCGAGTTGAAAATGCATCAGTTTTTAAAATAACCTATCAATGCACAGAAATGCAAACAGTATCGTGAGACAAAAAACCATTTACAAGAAACAATTACACAAAACCTGCAAGGTAGCGTACCACAAAACTAACTTTGATAATTAATTACTAATAAAGTTATTTGTATTTTCAAATAATTTTTATCTTGTTGTATATTTTTCTTCTTTTTTTTATAGCAAATTGACTGCAAGTCGAACTGAATATTTAGACAGAAGATTTTTGATTATCCTCCTTATATCAGAATAAATTATCAATAATTTAATGGATAATAGCGTACACCAAAACAAAATATCAGGAACATGGAAAGGAAAACAACCCACTGCAGAGCGATAAACATTAGTCATTCTGCATACGGTGTCGAATTTTTACCTTATCCGTTAGGTTCTTGAGAAATTGTTTCGCAGAAAAGTTGTTTACAGATTGCGAGTGATAAACACAAAACTAAATTTAGCAAACTGTTTCTCATAAAACTACCCATATCTTTTATCCGAAACAATTTTTCGAAAATCTAAAGGATTAGGTAGAAGTCTTAAGTAACCCTGTAGCGAAGCGTTTCTGTATGTTCTATAAACCAAAATGCTTGTTTTGTTGTACCTTGTCACCCTAAATTATTGAGCAATCATTCTGATAAACACGATTACAAAAAATCGAGGCGCTTAGTTTTCAAATCGAAATCAAAAATATTACTTAATATTTTACGGTTATTTTAAGATTACTGATCATTTATTCTGTTACATCTGGTATTAATTATTTCCGATGCTTCCATCATTTTAAATACTTTGCATCAATGTTTCTATTTCATTACGTATTTTCCAATTCCATAACATTTCTGTATGTGGATATGATTTTTGATATCTACATGTTTTGAGAATTTGATAAGAAGACGCGTATACAATAGTCTACCACATCAATATATTCAGTGTAAATATAGCTTTAAATACCTACTAAACGCGGAGTGTAATTTATTTTATATATTCTATGTGTGTGTGTATGGAGAGAGTACGTGTTTTTTTTTTCATTTGAAGTTTTATTTTTTGTGCTCAGTGATAACGAAAATAATTGTCAGAAATAGTTAATTTTTTTTCACGACGTTTAAGGATTCGTTTATACCATTAATTTTCATAAAAGTAAATATGAAATATTATTACATCGAGTTAACGTTCAAACATTTTTAAATGACCGTGATTTCCTTATGGAAATAATTTAGCAGACCATTTTGAGTTACGTTATAAAAGAAGGGAGGGGGTGCTCACGATGCTAACTGGGGATTTACTCTCGCGTTGCAGAGACCTATTGGATTTTGAAGATTACAGGATAGAAAAAATTTGGTTTTATGATATATATTCATCGGTCGGAAATATCGGTTTGTAGGTTTTCAAAAATGTAAAAAACCGGTCAAATGGAAATAGTCATGAGTACCTCCGGTTTGTATATTGGAAGTAGGCGTATGGAAGAGTTGAAAATGTAAATTTAATCTTATATGCTGTCTCTAGACAGCCGGTCCAACATACAGAACTTTTGTATGGTAGACCCCCCCCCTCCCTTTTATATTAATCTGTCACGCTTGAGTAAACTCAAATGCTCTGCCCGGGCTGCCCTAAAATAACCAAAAATAAAAATCTCAAAACGATTAACTTTGCATACATTCAGAGGCATATGAGTGATGGTTTAAGGTGCAGGAAAAATCTCATTTGGATTCGTAAATTGCACATGATAAATAACATATGTTTATCAGTCAACATTTTACCATGGAGAATAATCCTACTTGTTATTACTTAAATGTCAAATTTTGAATGTTCAAAAAATCAAAACCAATAATTTGAATTGGCGTAAAATTTGAATTCAACTTATATCAAAACTTATATTTTCAGTTTATTTTGATTTGTTCTGAGCAGTTTTGACTAACTTCAAAAAACATTGCTGCGTCATTTGGCGCCCTAGGTGCAGTTAAATCCGCATCTGTACACGTTGAAATTATGTTGGATGCTTTGATATCGCAAAATAAATTTCATGGGGTTTAAAAAGAAAGAGGATGTGATTAAAGTTATTTTTGTTACTAAAATTTTTTTTAAAGTTAAGGCTTGCTTATGGCAAGTATATAGAGTTTTTTTTTTTAAAGCAAAGGAAAATGTATAAAAGAAGCCAGGAGACAGTAAAATAAATTTTTTGCCTAACTACAATATGACTACGATAAGTAGGTTACTAGGGTAGCTCATTCCATGAAAATATCTCTCCTGCTTTTTTAAGTTTTTTGTCTAGGCAATTTTTTGTAAAGTTTCACCATTTATTTCTTGTTTTTAAAGAGACTCTATGTCTGTGAACAATTTCCAAACTAAATACAGTTATCATAACCTCGATTTTTTTGTAGAAAAAGAAAACTACATAAAAAAATGAGAGAGAAGACTGCCAGTTAGTTCCTATGTGTTCTTGTCATAGTCATATGGCATAATCATATGATGCAATATCTAGCCAATGACATTTAGATTAGACAAGGACACACAGGAACTAATTGGCAGTCTCCCCTTTCATTCATCATATCGAAAATTTTGGGCCATGGCTTTTTCTTTGTATAATATTCTATGAATAAATAAGCCAGGATACAGTAAAATAAATTTTTTGCCTGACTACAATGAGACTACGATAAGTAGGTTATTGGGGTAGCTCATACCATGATAATATCTCTCCTACTTTTTTGGGTTTTTGTCTAGGCGTTTTTTTTTGTAAAATATCATCACTTATTTCTTTAGTTTATAAAGAGACTCTATGTCTGTGAATTATTTTCCAAACTAAATACAAATATCATAACCTTGATTTTTTTGTAGAAAAAGAAAACTTTTCACTATTTCTCAATTAAAAAACTTTTTAGAGCCAATAAATCTACCTAAAGAACCAATGAATACATAAAAATTTTTTTCTGATATCATAAAAATTATACGAATGATTTCAATGAAAAGATTCGAGATGATATTTTCCAAAAAAAATAAAGAGAAAAAAAGAAAAGCTTTTTAAGAATACGCTGAAAAGTTTTTGTAATGTAATTTGTTACATGCATATACGCACATGGAAACATTGAAAAAAAAAAACATTTTATTCTGTTATCTCACTGTGATTTATTGAAACATATATTTTATTTTCTGACGTCATCAATTGTTCCCTAACAACCGCAATGAACCGGAAATATAAATGCTGTTTGCAAAAAAAAAAAAAAAAAATGTATGAAAAATGAAGCTGTTAATTTTTTTAAAGAGCTTTTTTCAACACCCGTTATCAAGAATATCAAGTATTTTACTAATCATAAATAGCAGTTGCAAATGTTTATTATTATTTTTTCACAGATAAGTTCCAAACATAGACAGATCTGTGTTATATATTCATAATAATATTAAATAAAAATATTTAAAGAAATCCCTAACATAAAATCAGGTATGTTTCGTTTGTGGCATCGTAAATCTAAAAAAAAATCCAGTTCAATCGGAAACAGGGAAGTGGGTCAAATTCCAGAACATACATACATTCAAGTGAAGTTAAATAAAAGCTTTAAAAAAATTAGGCCAAAATTGAAATAGCCTCGAGAACGCGTTTTTGATATCCTTTCATCGTGAGACATTTATAGCTACCTATCTACTTAGGAATATCTTAATTTTAGGAACAATTTTGATAACTCTAATCTCTCTGCTGATTGAAGATAGGTAGACCAAACCTGGTGAAATGTGGTTCATCACTAGACATCTATCTACCTTTCTAGAATGCTGGCATGTCGACAAATCTTTGTCGTAATCATTATATTGTTGAGAGATTATATTGCTCCCCTGATTGAAGCTATGAGCGCAAAAAACACATTTTTAAATACTTTTTTTTTTTTTTATTGGGAAGATCCCATATGATTTTATTGTCCGATTTTAAAATTGGATATAGTACTACTCCTGCAGGAGATCTTCTGGAGGTCCTCCAAAACAAAGTGTCCAACGATGAGAACCGTACCTCTGGTTTGAATTATCTAAAATGAAAAAATCCAGAAATTTTTTTTTATCAATAGATAAATACAGGTATTTATCGAAAAATAGTCAAAAAAATGATTTTGTCAAAATCCTTCCAAAAAAAAAGACTATTCAAAAAATATCCAATTTCAAAGTGATCTCAAATTTCTTGGATCAATTTGAAATTTTCAGAGAATATACTGAAATATATGTACATTCCAGAAATGCAAAAAATCGATTCTTTGGAAATTCTTATTGGATATAACCCCTTAAATTATTTATCTTCTGCACAATTAGTTTAGTTATTCAAAGTAAAGCGAGTGAATTTCGAATTATGAATTAAAAATTAAATAAAATAAGTGAAAAAAAAATGGACTGAGTTAATTGTTGAAATACTATATATAGACAGTGTTGATTACTCTGTCACATAACACATACATACATGTCATACACACATAACTGATATTCCCATATATTACATACTATACAATTTGCGCCTAATTTGCGGATAAACAGTGATGTTTACGAAAAAATGTTTTCGTAAAATAAAGTCGTTTTTTTATGAGAACGGCTTACAAGATGGGTCTTACAGTCCCAAGATCCAATTGACCTATGTTGTTCATTTACAAACTCGAACTCACTTTTTACGTCCTGAGTACGCTGTAAAAATTTCAGCATGATTTCTTTTTACATCATGTTCACAGGCGAACGGACGGACAGACAACCGAAAATGAACTAATTAAATGATTTTATGAACACCTATACCAAAATTTTGTTCGTAGCATAAATAATTTTAAGCGTTACAAACTTGGTACTAAACTTAATATACCTTGATACATATTACACATATACATGGTAAAAAAATTAATTACTTTTAATACTGAAATTAAAAAGCAAATAATAATAAAAAAAAATATATAGAGATATTTTCTAATTAAAATTTTCATTACAATTATGTCAAAACCATGTACGTATACTTGTTTCATTAAAACACAACAATATCGTGTATGTAATAATAATTTTCTATAATTTATATTGTTTGTATTATATATAGGTACATGTATAATAATAATAAATTGATAACAAATCAACGTATGGACTTATATATGATCAATAATCAATAATCAATATTTAATATAACAATCGAAACGATTATTAATCTTTCAATCTCATAATAATAAATTATTTTTCATTATTAAATTATTACATAAAATGTATTTTTAGAACATAATTAGAGGGCCGTAATGAGGATATATAACGCCGGTGGCAAGAGTTTAGGTTGCGCCTTATATATATCGGGATGGGTTGCAACGATTTGGATGAAAATTCGTATACTAACAGTATTTAACATAAGAGTAAAGGCAAAAATAGGGAGAGTCGCCATAATCTTGTAATTTTACCTTAAAGAGTCTCTACATTTTATTGATAAACTTTTTAAATTTATTCGAGTATCAAATGAAAGTATTGATTTCTCTCTAAAAGGAATTAATAAATCTCCAAAATCAAAATTTTGTTGATAATAAATAAAGTAAATAATATAGAATAATACAAACAAAATTGGATTAAAATTGTAATTATTATTAACTAGCTGGGAACTACCCGCTTTGCTGGGCAACATCCCCACTTGCACCCCTCCCTCCACATTTCCTTGCGTTGGATAACAGTTTTGTAATGTACACGTCATGCTCTTTTGTTTGATACCCCACTTATTTGTTATATTTGTATTATTTGTAAATATTTGGTATATTTGTAAATATTCGATATTTCCTTCCCACTTTCTCGCTACACCTTTCTACCCTCCGAAGGTTAAAAAAATTTCTAAATGTAATTTAAAACATTCTGACCAAGTTTTGAACTATTAAAAGCCATAATTGAAAAATATGAATTTTTTATTCATGAACACCCCCGCAACCCCCCTTGTGGGTGGAATTTCGTAAAATCCGTTCTTAGCTGACCTCTACTTGGCAAAAGGAATATTCCTGCCAAATTTCAAGTCTCTAGGTCTTATAGTTCCAGAGATATCGTGATGAGTGACTATCTATATCTATAGAAAGTCTCCTATATATTTATAGATATATTCGCTGTTCATTAAAATGTATCAAAAAGCACCCTTTTGGCAATTTTGATAAATCAAGTATGTAATCCTACTAAATTTAGGTCATACTTTTCAAATTTGAGATCAAAATTAACCTAACTCTAATAGGTTTCATGAATGTGTAGTCCTGGCCCTGGAATTAAGCGTATGAGTGATAGCTAGCGAAAAACTGGCATCACAGCTGAAAGAATGACCCAAAAAAGTGAGTCTCAAAAAATTTCCAATGAGATCGGATCAAATTTGATTGTGTTATCAAAAAAATCGATTTTTTTTTAACATTATGACGTTATCAGAATCCAAAAAATTTAATTTTGCACTATCATTTCCAAATTTTATCCAATTTTGATAAACCAAGTATGTAGTTCTACTAAATTTGGGTATACTTTTCAAATTTGTGATGAAAATTAACCTAGCTATAATAGGTTCCAAGAATGTAGAGTCTTGGTCCCGGAATTAATCATATGAGTGATAGCTAGCGAAAAAATCACATTACAGCTGAAAAGAATGACCCAAAAATAGTGAGTTTCAAAAAAAATTCCAATAAGATCGGATCAAATTTGATTGTATTTGAATTCTTTAACTTTATGACGTTATCAGAGCCCAAAAAATTTAATTTTGCTCTATCACATCCAAATTTTGTCCAATTTTGATAAAGGAAGTATGTAATTCTATTTGATTTGTGTCATACTTTTCAAATTTGTGGTGCAAATTAACCTACCTGTAATAGGTTCCAAGAATGTAGAGTCTTGGTCCCGGAATTATGCACATTAGTGATAGCTAGCGAAAAACTGACATCACAGCTGAAAAGAATGACCCAAATCAGACTTAAATTGCTACCACTAGAGAGAGTATAGATACATGAACGTATAGGTACATATATACATTTGCTCCATTTCCTTCGGAAATTCTCTAATTTATTGGAGTAAGTAATAAATTTTAGGTATTTATTAGCAAATTTATATTGTTTCTTTTTAATTTAATTTAATCTTTAATACATTTGAAATAGAAATATCTCATACATACAAACTAGATAAACAAAGATAATCAATATTTCTTTACTTTTATCAAACATTGAAGTTTTGTGTAGATTTATCCAACGTATAATCTAAAATAGATGCCGATATTAATAACATTTTAGAAAAGTTAAATTTATATCAGTAATATAGAAGGATTATTTGAGGAAATCACTGTTCCGAATGATTGCACAAATATATTTATACTAGAGTGATACCCACCGGCTTCGTTGGGTTTAAAAGTAAAGATTGATAAAGATTACTATCACTTATCCCCTTTCTATAATACTCGAAATAATGTTAAAGATTGTTTTACACAGGTAAAATATATGTACGGTTTTCTATTTTTTTAAATGTATAATAGTTGTAATACATTGAGTATATCAGAGAAAATGGCCGTGAAATATTTTATATTGATTATTTTTACAGAAATTTGTAATTTATGGTAATGTTAAATGACTACTTTTACAGAAATCTGTAATTTATGGTAATGTCAAATGTCAAATTAAATTAAATTTATTTATTTTTTAAAAACATATCTTCATAAATTATAGTTCATGTGTTAACAGCTTCATTAAAAGCCATTCGCTAGTTTAAGCGTGAAAGCGTAACAAGCAAACAAACAAACAAACAAACATGCTTACTTTCGCATTTATAATTTATAGAGATACATTGAAGATATATCAACATCATAATATTCCAATTATATATAACTATGCTTGTGCTCCAAAGTAATCCGTTTTACAATTTACGGTCTGGTCTATTCTGGTTATGTTTTCATTTAAATGACAAGTATTTTAATGAATACGCATTGGTAACGATTGCGACTATTTGTTTATATTTGTGTACAACTGGCTTCATTGAAATATATCTGTTTATATTATATTCAAATGTAAATATTGATCTACTGGGTTTTATAAACCTAAAGCAGCTTAATGAATACGTCAAACTATCAAATTTTGAATATTAAAATTTAATTACCCCTATTCATTTTGGAAATATTTCTCTTTACCAAGGTAACCATCCATTCACACTCTTGCAAAGTATCCGTGTCGAGTATTCTCGCCAAAGTTAGCCAAAGCTATCTCACTGCTATAGTATAATTTTTTTTTTTTTAATTTTTAAATATTTGTTTTGTTTTTTTACTATTTGGATTAACGAAAATGGCGAAACATTTGAATGGTATGGCAATCGAGCCTATTTATGAACTCTCTTGCTGGGTAAAGCCATCCCCCCCCCCCCCCCAAAGTACCTTACACGCTTCTGTCTTTTGTTTTGTCCAATCAGTTAATAGTTATAAGTTTAACCATTACTTGGCAAAAAAAGTTTAACTTTTAATTAGCAATCGAATAATTTATCGTAATGCAGACTTTTTTCTTTGGAAATTGTTGCAGGCAAAGGTGAAGTTAAAAAGTTATTGATGCCTTCCAAAAGAGAAGTGTTGAATGTGTCGAAATTTGATCCAAAATTGAGGATTAATTATTAATTAAAAAATAAAATAACATGCTCAATAGAACATTATTTATCATCGACGAAAAAAACCTGTATTTTTGGGTTAAATTATTATATTCTTTTGAAATTCAAACTCTTGTGATCTGAAAATGATTCCATCAATATTTTACTCAACAAAAATTTGTCTCTACTAAACCTTAACCTCTATATTCACGTCACTATAATATAATAAAATATAAATATAGAATCATTGTTGCTAAAACAAAACGTATATTTTATACGTAACACAAAAAGTAAAGAATCATGTGAAAGGCGCTCATTAATCTTATATATTTAAACGAGCAATTCTTATATATATATATATATATATATATATATATATAAACGATCTTGGAAATGGCTCCAACGATTTTCATGAAAATGAATATGTAGGGGTTTTTTGTTTATCACTCATGTGCTTAATTCCAGGACCAGGGCTTTTATGTTGAATACTATCAGTATACGAATTTTCATCAAAATTGTTAGACCTGTCCTTATCTCTACCCTCCGTACACAGAAGTCATTGGAGTTTTTTTGAAGTTTATTTATAAACACGAAAACAGATTTTACAACTAAATATTCATATGTTTTTAAGGCATGTAACATATTTTTATGTATAAAAAATGTTATTTACAACGTCGAAGAAATATTTTCTAATTAGAATCTTTTCTGTATAATACAAGTAAATGAATTACATATTATACCGATTAAATATTAACTTTAGAAATATTTCTCAGCATTCCATTTATACACCTTTGCAGGTATGTAAACTTAGTCTACCTACACTCACTGTCAGAAAAAGTGCCACAGTTAAAACATTCTAAGCGTACGCATCATATGTTATGTTATAAATAGTAACACTTAGAATGTTTTAAAACGAGCATTTTTTGTGACATTGAGTATACATTCTACAAGGTGCTTCATTCCGGAACGATCAAGAATAAGTTAAAGATATTAATTAGAACCTATATAAAAATTAAATAAAAACACTTTTTAAAGGACTCTTACAAGCATGTACAAATAATCATGTATGGGTGACTTATAAAAATAATTATTTTCTACTTTTTAGTATGAATGAAAGTTTGTCCTTTAAAACTTATTTTTTATTTAAAACTATCAAATATGATCGAAACGAAAGGAAAACTAAATTCATTCTTACCATAAAAATGCAATGCCATCCTATTTACATAAATTATTCGTATTCTTCTTAGCAAAACTTTTTATTTGATACCCATATCATGGGAGTGCATAAAAAATAACTAGCCTGCCATATTGGATTTAAAAAAACTTCAGTTAGCTAACCATACATTATAATCCAAACTAAACGTTTTGTATAGCACCCGTTTTCAAGATCAGTGTACTCTGGACCCAAAAAAATTCTAAATCGTTTATATTCCCGAACAACCCCAGTTAAGATTAATGAATCATCCTGTACATATCCAGGCACCGAATGATATTCATCGTATTCAGCGTTCGTTCCATTTTACAAATAATTAAAACGTCCACATTCTGGTTCGTAATGTACCTGGGTAGTAAGTTTACATACCATATGTTTTTAATGTACAGCCTTCTCCTGTAAATAAGTAACCCCTTTCCAATCCTGTTCCATGTAAGACTATTTTATACTATTAATAAATATTATATAAGTTTTTATAGTATTCTTCGAATAAAATAACACAAAAACTAAGCTGCCTTTAAATAGCTTTTCTAACTCCATGAAAATTTGCTTCAATCATTAATTAAAATTTACATAAGTTTTCCTTATCGTTTTTCTTATTAGTTTTTCTCATATCTTCATAGAAGCGTGATGGTGATATAAGAAATATAAACATTGTCTGAGAAAATATTAAACGTTTAACTTTAAACCCGTGAAAATCCCATTGAAAACAGTTAGTTCATTTTGTATTCTATACATAAATTTTGTGACGTTAATAATGTTTCTCTGACTTTCAGATATCTGATTAGCCTTAAATTTTGAAGATATGTCAAAAAGGGATTACGTTACAATAATAATATGGTGTCATTTACGTGATATCATAACGGGGCTATGATAAGAATTTGAATCTTGAATGGTGAAAAAAATAGAAAAAAGTTTTGTTTTACATTCCCAATTGTGAAGTAAAAAGTTCAAATTCCCAATTTTGAACCAATTAAAAATTGAAATTTAAAAACAGTAAGAAAGCACACTTTTAAGTAAAAATTTTAAGTAAAAAAAAAAACTTAAAACATTGGAATAACTGTGTTTCTTTTGAATTTTTAAATTAATTATACTAGGTATGAATAATTAAAATTTCATAATTTGAAAATTAGATTTATTTACATATTAGCAAAATTCAGCCACGTTTTCCTGTGGCTTTGTCACATTTGACATTTATATATCTTTCATCACCCTTTTCAGTTATTTTTAAATATTCGTTGCCTTAAGAAATTCGGGATGCAAAGTATGTATAAGCACTCTTGGGTATGTCACCCTTGCTCAGTATCATAAGACTACTTAAGGATAAGGTCCACACACATTTCTAATTTGATGCAAATAAGGTTTCGAAATATAATTAAAAGGTTTCGAATTTTATTTGATGCTGACTGTACATATAATATTTTAAATGTTTGTTATTAGTGTGGCTTGAGGTTTAATTATATTTAATAAGATTGTCAGATGAGTGAATTTTTAATTAAATATGTTCTTCTCCCCTCTTACTTAACTGTTTCAGTTTCCTTCCATACCTAGTAGGCAACATAACTTGCATTACAGTATCATTACCCAACATTTATATTCTTACATGTTTATGAATCTATGTTTAGATCTAGGACCATGCATGGTATTTGCCAGTTATTTCAGAACGGCTTCAAAAATGAGAGGCTGTTGATTGTGCGTGTAATGGAAAATTGATGAATATTCCTTCAGGATTATATTAAAAAAGTCTGTAAATGATTTCACAAAAACTTCTATCACTGTTTTAGATTTTCTGCTTTGTTCTTAGATAAGGGTTTTGGGATCAAACTTTGACATTTGATTAGTAATTTATATTTGTAAATTTCATTTTACGTTTTTTCGATTAATATGCCAAACTCTTTTCTTTTCTGTGCGGTTTTGCACACTACAATAATTTCGGATTAAAATAGTTATATCATTATAATAACTCCTATTTTTGGTTTTTTCCAACAGGTAATAGAATTTAAAAAAATTATATCTGATTTAAAATGACTAAAACTTGTGTGTTAAAACTTGAACGAACGAAAGTGTTGGCCTTTGTTGAATGACGGAAAAATTAGTTTTTGCTTTTTAATGCGCTTATATTATTAACTTCACTTGAAACTAACAAGCAATTTTATAAAATCTTACAAGTCAATTTTGACCTACTTCTAATTGTCCGATTAATTGAACATTGACCAACATATGAAGATCTGATGACAATACAAAATTTTCATAATTTTATCCTTGTGTCTTGACCAGGACCATCAGAAAAAAATCACCAGAAACGATCATGTCTCTATTACTTTAATAATATTACCTTGAAAAATTGATACTTGTCTGATCGGTCCGATTTTTTAGATACATGATATTCACTTCTTATGCAGAAAGTCTTTAGACAAAAGCCCATCCACGTTAAATTATTTTTTTTTAAATTCCATTTTGCTACTCTATTTTTAACTTAGTGAGGCTAAAAAATAAAAATAATAAATTATGGTGTTTGATAGCTGTCAAATCGGCTAATTTAAAGTATGCATTTAAGAGACCATCCCACGCTTTAAATTTTACATTATAATCAAAATTATTATCTACTTTTTAGTGCAATAAAGCGTGTTTTTATGGATTATCAACCAAGAATAATTTTTCATTATTTACTTGTCTTTTAATAATCAATTTTATGCTTGCATATAAAATTTTTTAAGCGCTCTGAGAAGAAAAATGTCGCGGAGGGTTATCGTAGTAGAAAAATTTTTTAAGCACGTCCTTGGCAACAGCTTCCCAAATTTTCAATCGTTTTGAAATTCTTATAAAATACTACGACTGGCTCTAGACTTAATAAAATGTTATTTAAATATGATTTTAACATGCCAATAAATTAAGTTTAATAAAATTTTAAGTAATTTTATTACATTTTAATATTTGATTCAATTATAAATTTATCTCCTTATATCGTAACCAAAACCAAGCGAATATTATATTATACATTTATAAGGTTTGTTACACTAATTATATTTATGATTTAAATACTTTTGGGTACCTACCTGAACTGAACAAAACTTAAAATTTGAAATTGATATTTATTATACATATTTGAGTAGAGAAGTTTATATATTTATTATATTATATTTCTAATAACAAAAATTAAACATTTAAAAACCCCTGACACAAAATCAAGTTTGATTGATTCGTTTATGGCACCGTAGCTCCTAAACGAATGAACAAATTTTTATTTTTGTTGGTTGGAAAGATAATTTAATCGATAGTGTTGATAGCTGTGTTTCAAGAATACCTGCTCAGTCATTTGGAGATCACCTCCTCGTTGCTAGTTGTTATCGAATATCTCGCACTTAAAACACAGCTAAAAACTCTTTTGATTAAGCATTTGGGAGCTACGATGCCACTCAAAATCAGGTCAGATCGATTCGTTTGTTTCATCGTATCTCCTAAACGGATCACCGATTTTGATTTTTGTTTGTTTGAAAGGTAATTTCATCGAGAGTGTTCTTAGCAATGTTTTTCTTTCATTTTTCATTTTTGTTCTTAACGATATTTAGGGCTTTTATAAAAGGTTGTTAAAGGAGTATTAGACATACAAAAAAATAAGTTTATCCTAATTAATTGACTATATTCAGCTTAAGAAATAGCTTAAATGTAGATTTGAATCTTCGACTAATATCGATAGATTAAAACCGATTAAAGAAAATGCTTTCTTTATATAAGATTGTAAGATAAATAAGGAATAAATTCACATAAATTCGTTCATTTCAAAATCAAAACATCGAAAAGAAAAATAAATATAGTTATTATTTCAAAAAATACACATGAAAATTGAGAAAATATACAGCTTGACGAGAAAATATAACATGTACAAAGATATTTATAAGTGTATAGGTTTCAGTGATCTTTAAAAGAATAGCATCCGATACTATTTTAACGGCGTTCAATTATGGAGCAATATTCGATAAAAGATTAATATGGGTATATTTTTAATTTTAAATATTTTTGGAAAATTTTTCATTTGGTTGAAAAGATGACTCCTAAAGAAATTATGGAATTTCATAATCACATTTTGAATTCAAAGCGTCAGAATTATGCTGGATTTGGTATTTTTGAAAATGCGATTCGCTGAAAAGAAGTTGAAGGAATCTTCTTTGGAAAAACTTGTAAATGTTCCTTCACAAAACATTTCTGTCTCACAAAATTCATCGCTTAGAAAGTGTAAAGTTGTCATATTTGGGCTAACGTAAGTGTATCGTAAGTTTTGAAATACCTTGTATAAAATGGCAATCGATTATGAACACAAATTTATTGAATTCAAATTTCAATATGTTCTATATAAACACACGTACAACACTGTATACAGAATGTTCGATTTACATCTAATCATATAAATATCACATGTATGACAGAGTACATGCGTTAAGCAATGCATGTAAGTAAGAGGTATTGCTTTATATGTGTTATATGAAATTTCAAAAGTGACTTGTATCGTGGCTTATCTGTTGTAGTTCATCTATTCACTAAGAAACTGTTACTCTAAAAGCGTCTTACAACTATCTCAACGCATATCAAAGCTTCAACAAATGTATGTAATACCTCTCACTTAAATGCATTTCTTAACGCATGTATTCTGTCATACTCGTTATATTTATATGCCTAGATGTAAATCGAACATTCTGTATAGTATAGTATATTGATATTTATAGGCATTGAAAAATCAAGGAAAAATCCTTTTTCACACATGAATATATTGTATTTATAAATATATATCCTATATGTTTATATAAGTCCTATTGTTCAACCATATACATGTTACGTTATTTTATATATTCGTGGGCAAAGAATCTAATACTACATTCATGAGATTCAAAAAAAACTTATTGGCTCAAAAATTGTCCTCAAAATAGTTTCGGACAAAAGGGGATAATTTATGTTTACAATTCAATAATTGCTGATTTCAATTGTGGGCCATTGGTTTGTCTCATCAATCGGAGATTCATCTTTCTTTTTCCATATTAATTCTAAAAATCGAAATAAGACTGCCATTCATACTATAATAATTCTCCTGCAATTATACTTTTTTAAATATTAACACAAAATTTACAAAAGCAATGAGAAACCTTTCTTTTTCCGATGACTGTATTTATGTATGTCAAAGATAGAGACTGCGAAATCTGTTACGCTATGAAATGACTATAGAATCATTCTTAAAATACCTATTTTAAAAACATTAATGAAATTCTAGAAATCGAAGAGAAATACTTACCATATTTTTTAAAGGAAGTATTTAAAAAGGAAAATTTTTTTAGGATTATTGGCCGCCTTTATTATTTACTATAAATTTAGAAGTTGTCGATTTAACATGTAAAGGATAGGTCTTTTCTAAAAGACATTTTTGAACATTTTTAGCTCGGGGTTTTGCTATAAAAAGTAACTTTACAATCGATATTATATAATTAAATATATGTAAATAAACAAAATCAGCGATGCTTTGAGCCTAAATAGAATGTAATTGACCGTTTAACATACTAAAAAACAATATACAACAATTGTTTGAGACGAGTATTTAGTATAATCCGGAGATGTGTCGTGGTGTTTGTCCTGCAGCAATGATAGTGTTCGTTGTAGCGTTAATCTAAAGAACTGTATTTTTTATATTTCTAAGATATCGTGTTATCATTTATGTCGTTAGGAATACCTTAATCTCTATTTATTATAAATTAAATTTACATCACTTTAAAAAGGCGACAAAAACTTCAAATTTACCCTCATTTTTTGCAATAAAAATGCATGGTCTATCATAAATATCCTAGCCCATTACACAGGCCAAGCATAATTCACAATAATGTCCCGATGACTTTTTATTTACTCTGATCATTTTCGATTATCATGTTTGACGAATTTCTATTATGGTGCCCATTTTCCGCATTAATTGACTATATTCAGTTTGTTGCAGTCAACGTTAGTATATAGTTCGTTAGTTTATTGAATTTTTATAATACAATTTTTTATTTTCAATAACAAACTGCATACAATGAAAATATATGAACTAAAATAAAAATTGAATAAAAATTTTTCAAATATATATTCCGTCAAAACCAAGTTTTTTAATTAAAAATCTTTTTTGCTGCATTGCAAAAAAAAAAACAAAAAAAATTCGTGACTAAAATATGTACTCATGTACTTTGTAAATAATAATATTTTGAAAATTTTAATTTCATTAATTAAAACTATGTGAATATAAATCAGTGCATGCAATCGGCTAGTCTCAACTATCAAAAAAAGACTCAATAAAACTGAGGTGAAATGAGCTTTTTATTCTTGGATTTTTCGTAAGGATATTATTCTCCATTGCGACTTTAACAGTCGGGAGTCATTAAAATCTACACCGGCTCAAACCTTCCCAATAAAGGTACCGATTGTTTAAGAAAATATTTTTTTAAATATTAATAAGATATTTTCAGCATGTCATTTGTAGGTCCTATGGTAAAACTCACTTTTCGACAGAATGTAACGAATTTTTTTTCCACGGGCTAAAAAAAGGGCTAACTATTAAATCCCAAAGTATCAAAAATTTTGACCGGTTAAAACACGAGATGATTAATGCCTCAATTTCTCAACTTCAACAATTTCCGTCAAAATCAATATCTTGAAAACGAAACGACATGGTCTTATTTTTTCCTTTTCAACTGTTTCCTTTTTTTTCAATTCCGTCGAGAGAAAATTTTTTTAATATTGTAAAAAATAGCTGAGAGGACAGTGACTTTTTAACGTTTTGATTCTCGAAATTGCGAACTCAGCTGATTATCTCGTGATTTAAGCAACAAACAATTTTGTAACTTCGGGATCTTACAGATAACATTATTCTGAGTTTGTGAAAAATGGGCCAAATTTGTCGAAGTGTTTCATGCTGGAAATATCTTAAATCGATAATCTATTTGTCTAATTCATTTACTTAATCGACTCCAAAAATAGCAATAACTGTAACTACATTATATTTTCGCTATTTTTTACTTTTAAGTGCATATTAATTTGTTTTTGAACTGCTTTTTTTTTAAGTCGGTTTTTTTGTTGTTAAAAATTTTATTTTATGATTTTTAGTAAATCTGAAGTACACTAACTAATTTGTCACTAAAAAAATAATCGAAATCGGTTGGCGTGATACTGAGTTATTCTTCCATGTAATTTTCAGAACTGGACAAAATTTAAATGGGAAGCACTAGCTTTCATAGATAGATAAAGAATCATCAAAATCGGTTCACACAGTCAAAAGTTCTGAGGTAATAAACATAAAAAAAAAATACAGTCAAATTGAGAACCTCCTCCTTTTTTGTTTGAAATCGATTAAATTATAGAATATCTGGCTACCTATAGCAGCAACAGATTTCGAAAGTCACTGAATTATTCTGATCGATGTAAGTATTGTAAATCTTCCGGCTTTAACTGTTATATAAAAGTCCATTTATTTCCGCATATTAAGTTCAATACAATAATAATAGGTAATATTGATTGATAAACGTTTTTTTTTTTATTAAATGGAGGTCATGTGATGTATAATTATTATATCATCCATATACATTTATAATAATAAAATAATATTTTTTTATTCAATGAATAAATCATATCTATAGAATTTAAAATGAAGGTTATATTATTTATTGTTTTTCAGAATAATTTTCACTTTCCGTTTTTTATGTGTATATACACGGGGTGATTAACCGAGTTCGCCCGGCAAAAGATAGGATGTAACAAGTTCTTTTAGAATCAAAAACAAAGTATAGCTTTGCGAATTGTAATATCTTTCCGTTTTAAGAATTATAGTGAAGAAGCTTCAAATATTATTTGTTAAAATTTTATAAAAGAAAATACATTTGAAAAAAATTGGTCGAAAATGAGACTTGAGAACTGTTTAAAATAATCTGGCTAATACGTTGAACTCAAACTTTTTTAAATACTCCAATAAAACGACTCCGTAGCTTAGAGTCAGTATTTATTGAATAAGTCCGGTGCACAGTAAAAATTTGGCAGATTGATTTTTTGGGTATACAGTCTAAGAAATATAAGTTAACGATTAACTGACTTCGAAGGTTAAGGTCCAAACCTACGGTTAAAATGCTTACGAAACGCTCCACTTTGACATTAACAGTTTGCGTTTGAAATGTTGTCAATATTGACAATAACAAGTAATCTTGTCATATTTCATAAGTCTAAACCGGGCGCATTTTACAACTCAGTCTGTACATAGAAATTATTTTAGAATCAATAATAGAATTTAATTTATGAATATATTTATTATATTATCGGTTTCATTGTGTATTGTACAAAACATTGAGTTTTTTTTTATATTACTTTTGTGTTATAGTTGAAGGTCATTTGAAGTTTTTCCCCTGATTAATATCTGTGTGAAAATCGATCAATATTGGAGATACATTTTCATTTTGCTTACTAATATAGTTTTATATTATCTATAGTATTCAATTTAACATTTAAAGAAAATCTTGACAATCAAGTCCGATCGATTCGTTTCATAGTAGCTCCTAAACGGTTAAATCGATTTTGATTTTTTAAAATTTTGTTTGAAAAATAATTTGATCAAGAGTGTTCTTAGCTATGTTTTCAGAAAATAAGCCCATATTTTTTTTAGTTCGGGGCTAAAAATTCTATTAATAGAATCGACTCTTTTCATTCATTTCGAAAAACTGAATGCTTCTTTTCAAAGTTGAATCCTTATTCTTGACTCTTACCAAATTCATTGTTCGTTCCCTTAAGAAAGCTGTCTTCTGCAGTCCCTTAACAAATTGTTAACAGTTTCTTGTATTAGTCGAACAGATTTAAAAGAAAAACTAAAAATTATAATTTCATTTAATTTTAAAGATACATTAGGCTTTTTTCTGTTTTGAAATTAATTATTTTCGGAAACATTGAATTCATAGAAGATGTGAAATGCAAGAAATATTTCTTTGTTTTTCTTTATTTTAGGATATATTAGCATATATAGGATCTTTCGAAAATCAAAGAGTTTTGTATGCGTACAAAGTTTGAGAATTAATCACTGTATAATTTCGATAACTTTCGCTAATGATTACCATTCACCTTTTAGGTTGAAATGTTGAAAAGTAAATTTTATTTCACAATACTACCAACAATTCAAACTGGCGAAAAGATTGGAATCTTTTTAGCGTTACAAAAACGGTAGCTATTATTCACTATCTGCTCTACCATGACCCGTTTAAGTGTGGAGAAAAAAGTTTTCCATCAGGATATTTTATTGTTGTAATGCGGGTTTTTATTCATCATTTTTCAAATTAATTACAGGCAATTATTAACAATGCGTTTTATTCAATTTTTAAATTATACTCATTTTTTATAAAACTAGCTTTGAATTGCCTGCATTAAATAGCTGTCATTAAAAGTCAAAGACAAAAACCATTGGTCAAGTTCGAGGTGAACAAACACGATGAAGGTTCTGTATTATTATTCAATCGACCTTAACATTTTTATTATAAGATGATGGAATATTATTGAAAATTTTTATAAGAAACTGTACCTTTGTTATTTTTACAGGATGTAATCCATCGTAAAAATAAGGTTGCGATCACGAGAAAACGTTACTAGTAGGATCAATTACAAATGTAGATAACGTAATATTACACGATTTCATGAATGCTCTTCTTATTTTGTGAAAAACTCGTTTGTGAGACCTTCAAAGAAGACCGATTGCTATCCTTATACATCTATTTCCGTCACAGAACCTGTTCGGAGAAGTGGTTACCATTGACACTGGAGCTATATGCCATAATAATTTATTGTTTCATTTTGAGTTACAGTATCGTAAAAATAAGCAGTTGGTAAAATCATTCAGATTATCAAATCACTTCCATGATATTTGATACTTGACAAATACAAATTTAAGAAACTTCAGGAGATACTTATATTAAGGTAGTTCCTCCGCGACAGTCCAGTCAAAAAGTTTTGAACTAATACTATCATTCAGTGCATTAACTGTGCTATGACTATTATACACATACCATATATTATTTTCACAAGACTGTAGTTACTCACTATTATATCTCCTATACGTATACACACACACACTATGAAATATATCTCTACTATTAGTCTTTATATCCTCTCCACAAAAAATCATCGCTAAAACGAGTTATTTATTTAATTTTTTTATCGAAACTATATGGTAAATAATTTTTTTTTTTTAAATATATTTTCGAAATATAGTATTCTACATTATATTAGATTTTCATAGAGATGGTGAACGTCATTCATTGATAAATAAATATAAATTTGTCATTTTTATACGCTTCTCCCATGTACACATACAAATTGCGTCACTTTTAATTGCTAATATATCATGTATGACATGGTAAATCATCTTCTAATTTTAACAGCATGTGTATTATGAATTAAATATTTTATATTCTGAGTTTTGAGAAATTCTTGAAATATCACTTTCGTGTAGGTACTACCTTAAAGCACAAATATGTATATATCTTCTAAACCTGAATGTTGGAGACGCCAATAATGGATAATTTTGTATGGTTTTCCTTGCAGATCCGTTCAGCCGTTCTCGCGGAATTGAGTAACAAACATCCATCCACCTATCTATCCATGCATCCATCCAATTTCGCACGATTATGATATATATAAGATTATATAATTTTGTGAATTTGCCGGATTGATCAGATGTAAAAACAATACTGTAGTGTTAAAGGTAGTATTTGAAGGCTATTTTTATCATCTATGAGAAGATGATGATGTGGGCCACACGGACCGCTTGTTTTCATTAAAAACATATTATGAAAGTTATTCAGGAAACTATTTAACCGGTGGTAATTTTTCTTTCCACAATATGAAAATATTTAAATTCCTACATTCACTTCAAAAATATCTAATGCTCTCTATCTCTCTATTTCATTACTTATAAGCTCAATACACGAGCACATTGCTGCCACACACATTTAAGAGTTATTATGTAATTGAAAACAATAGAATTTTTAAACAATAAAATTAAACAACACAAAACAATAATAATATTTTTCAAACAATGGATGCCGAGAGAGTATTTACAACAAAAACGGTTAAAAATGAAATGATAATAATTTATAAAGAAATTTTCTGTACTAGATGATCGATATCAATTATTTGATTTTATTATTTAAAAAATGTGCGGAAAATTTTACAAATTTAATTTTTACTAGGCCAGAAAGTTGGATTTTTTGTATATCACACACCACCGCATCTTACATTCTGGCAGTGGTTGTATACTATTTTTCTTGGTACCCTAGAATCATGTAAATATATAAAGGCAAACTAAGTTTAGTCCCAAGTTTGTAACGCTTAAAAATATTGATGCTACGAACAAAATTTAGGTGTATGTGGTCATAAAATCCATTTCTGGTCGTCCTTTCGTTTGTCTGTCTGTCTGTCTGCCCGTCTGACAACACGATAGCTCAAAAACGAAAAAATATATCAAGCTGAAATTTTTATTGCTTGCTTAAGACATGAAAAAGTGAGGTCGAGTTCGTACATGAACAACATATGTCAATTGGGTCTTGAATCCGTAGCACCCATCTTGTAAACCGTTAAAGATAGAATAAAAGTTTTACTATAAGAAATGTTCCTTATATAAAAATAAACAACTTTTGTCTGAATAATTTTTTCTAAAACATCACTGTTTACCCGTGAGGGTGCAAAATAGGTTCGAATATTGCATGGTATGTATTATATGGGAATGTTAGTCATGTGTGTGTGACATGTATGTATGGCTGGCTGTCTTTCTTTATTTACATGACGTGAAAAAACAAACCATTTTGTAATCAAAACTGTCTATACATGGTATTTCAACAATTAACTCAGTCAATTTATCATAAATCAGATCCGGACACAACTAGTGATATTCAAACTGTTGGTCAAATTTTATTTTAAATGTCAATATTGGGGGGGGGGGGTCGGTTAGTAAAATTGTACTCATGCGGAATAAATTGTTTATATTCGCTTGGCCTGTTTCCGTCGGATTTCGGAAAAAAGAGCCCGAAAAAAATAATCCTAGGAAAAAAAGACCGAAAAAAATTTCTGTAATAGTGTCCCACTTTGTAACGCAAGGGCCAAAAACTTCAGAACCCTACCAAATCCTCTATAGTCGACAAACTTAACCCAACCAACTCGTGATTGCAACAATACTCCCCGTCTATAAAACTTCGGTCTATTTTTTACAATTACCGTCTCAACCCTATATAAATTTGTATCAACGCTAATCGATTAGCTTGTATCTATATAGATATTTTATATATGAAAATAGCATAGCTATAATTTTCTTTAACAGTTTTCCAAAAACAAACCACAAAACACGAAAAATGATTAATTAAATGAACCACATTTTCTTTATTTTATCCAAAAAACCGTATGAATAAACCATTTATTATTATTATGATGATTATAAATTTTCTCAATAAGAGAAGAAAAACATAAAAAGAATATTTTTATTCGTTAAAAAAAAATAAGAAAAATTTTACTTTGACAGTTTTAAACAAAAAATTTGAAAACCTCATTTTCTAAGAAAAATTAATTAAAATGACTTTTTTTCATAACTGAAATGGTTTTTTTTTTCATTGATTGTTTAATGTTTTCATTCTAATTAGTATTTTTAATTTTGTTTCTCATCCGGTGTTAGTTGTACTACGTCCCTATTTCCTATTATATATGTCAATATTTGGAAACTTTAGAACATATAATTAAATGACAAAAAAGGCAATTTTTTCTAAGAACTAGACTTCTGAATGATATAAAATAGATTATATGTTATATTTGCTTGCTGGTTGGGTGTTTCAACCCAAAAAACAGACACCAAAAATCGACATCTAGGTTACCTAGGAAACTAAAAATTTTCAATCGATTCAGGATGCCATAAATTTTGAGAAAATGCAAAAATCTTTTTATAACTGTCAATTTGTATTTTTTGTCAAAACTATATGTTTTATCATTTAAAAAAAATTTAGTTGTGAAAGTTATCAGAAGTTAAAGAAAACAAAAATAATTTAAATAAATAATAATTTAAATTTTAATTTAAATATAAAGTAAGTACAAGGCAATTTTTATGTAATAATTGTGGTACAGTAGAATCTCGATAAGTTAAAGTCCAAGGGAAACACAAAATATTTTAAGTTATAGAGGTTTTAAGTTATCAAGTGTCTATGTTAGGTAAAGGTTAATATAGAGGTATGTACATGTTTCTATGTACGCTAGTTAATATAGAGGTATGTAGATGTTTCTATGTAGTTACTTAGGGCCTATATACAGAGATTATTTATTTAAGTTATAGAGGTTGCGTATTTTAAGTTATAGAGGTTTTGGGCTCTGATGGGAAGGGAACATAGTATTTTTTGAAGTAACAGAGGTTTTTATGTTACCGAGGTTTAAGTTATCGAGATTCTACTGTATCTTATAGTCGCGAATATTTAAGCAGGAAAACGAGTTTAAAAAAAGATCATATTGAATCTGCAGATGCATTCACGCCACTGGGGCCATTGAAGAAATATATTTTGGCGATTATACTATTAACATTTGGATTAAATTTTGTAGTCAATTGGAAATCAAAGATGTGATGTGAAGTTTTCATTAAATTGAACCAATAGTCCATCGACAAACCCACAAATTTTTTTTAAATTTACCATGTAGCCTTAATTTATGAAAATTCAGATTGGAAATTCTTTGAGAACATGAGAAAAATGATGGTAGTTGTCGGATAATTCCAAACAAATAATTAATGCAATGTACTAACGTTTTTAAAAAGTATCGAGGGAGCGTAATTATTACAATTTTTTTGAATGTTATATGATGAATTAATTTACTAATTTGAAATTTTCGTCCATAGTTGATTACGTGTCACACGCAAATGGTTAATAAAGCAAACGTGTGAGATATGTATGTAAGGAAAAAAATTTGTACCTAAACTGCTAAAAACTTACTAAATATAATATTTTCCCAATATAAACAATAATTCATCCATCTGTTATGATTTTGGAAACGAACTCGTGAATTTTTTATATTATAGTGTGTTTCATTTTACAATGCGTTCATTTTAAAAGTATCTAAAAGTATCACTCTTTATAGCTCTTGATCTGATGTGATTATTATTTTGTGTGAATACACGTAGATTTAGATATCGAGGGAGAAGTTCAAAAATGATACCTAGAAAATTATAAGTTTCACGCCTTTGCCCCTAGCCACCCCAAATTTGAAATTTCCAATTGCATCCCCTACTTTGTCATACCTTTTTTGAAAGGACATAAAATTCTCTATTCAACCACGATAAAAAAAAAAAAAATCGTACGATTGGTTTTTAAGATACCTAGACTGTACAAAATATAGAAGGTATCCAATCTAAATAACTTGATCTGATGTGATTAATGTTTTGAGTGATTTGGATATCGATGGGGATGTTCAAAATTGGTACCTAGAAAATTCTTGGTTTCATCTCTTCAACCCCACCTATCTCGATCTTGAAATTTAAAATGGCACCCCCTTGCTTGTGACACATCATTTGAAAGAGCATACCAGAGCAATTTTCTCCATGGTTAAACCATGGTAAACAAAATCGATTGATTGGTTCTTAAGATAAACTACTCAGAAGAAACAAGGTATGAATTCCATCTACTGGGTAGTGTATCTGTAGAACAAGAGTTATTAAGGGTGAATACTTTTGCAATGAACACTATATATATATATTACAAGAAGAGGACTGAATGTATGACAGTCCTTTCAAAAATGCATAAAACTGAGCGAAAAATCTGCGAAATATTCGTTTGATTTTTTTTTTTTCAAAATAATCACGATTTTTTCGGCTTCGGACTGCTTGTTGATTAAATTCTCTAACAGAAAAATTGGATTGCACTGAGGAGCGCAAGCGATTTGTAAAGACAAAATTCCACTAATCTTGGAAACAATTGTCTTTTTTCACAACAACGCATTCAAATGATAATTTTTCAATGGGTTTTCCCTTACATTAAGGAAAATGAAAGGGAAATTTTTCCTTTCACGATAATCATATGTGTGGGTGGATATAATTATATCATAAAGAAGATATGATAGATAATATTAATCATAAAGTTTATTATTGATTTAAGAAATGTAAATAAGTTAATTATTTAAAATAAAAAAATGAAGTAATAATGTTATCATAAAAATTATCGTTAGTAAAATTGTAATTGAACAACATAATATTACATAATGTGTTTATGTTATAATATTTGTATGTATGTATGTATGTGTAGGAAAATTATAATTTTCCACCTTTATTTTACTCCTTACCCTCTTTTAGTATATTTGAAAATTTTGTTGTACCATAATCGTTTTTCCGTATTATATAAACATATACATAGTCTTTATGAATTTATTTTTGTTTATACGCAATGAGAGTACCAAATAATTATTACACTTAAAATTGTTTATTTTAGTTATGATGAATTGATTAACTTGATCATGGTGATGCTTTCGTTGAGAAATGCAACAAGCTCGGATATTAATATAAATCAGGGCAATCGTTATATGATTCGAAATCCATCTGAATATGTTAATCCCAGGTGTAAATATTCATTTTTAAAAAAAAATACGAGGTATCTTGCAATTCTTTTTTATGGTAAAATCAGTAAAGGGTCAACCGTTAATGACATTATGAGAGATAATAGAATGGCTCCGATCAATGCAGTTCGTAGGTACCTGCAACAGCAGTGTTTCTATTCATTGGAGGAAGGACTAAAAAGTAATTTTTAAACTTAATATATGTATTAAGTAATTGTATTTATAATTTTTAATTTCTGACACTTTCCGTGTTGATCTTAATCACCGGAATTCGATAATTTTATATTAATTTATTAATTTATTTTTTAATTAAATGACATTTACCGTGGAAATTTTTTATACACCGGTAATCAATTTTTTTTTTCTTTTTTATTATATAACATGTACCGTGGAAATTTTTATACACCGGTATCAATATTTTTTTAATTAAATGACATTTACCGTGGAAATTTTTTATACACCGGTAATCAATTTTTTTTTCTGTTTTATTATATAACATGTACCGTGGAAATTTTTATACACCGGTATCAATATTTATTTATTTTTTATAATATTTGACACTTTCCGGTAGATTTTTTTTTTTATCGAAGGAAAAAGAAATTTAATTAATATATTATTTTTTGTTTTTAGGTAAACAAATTTCATATTTATTTATTTTAGACATTCTTACTTTTAAGGATGTCAGCTATCCTACTCGTGAGTTTTTGATGGTTTTCCACGATGTTTAAGGTGAATACCGGGATAGTCTACGAAAAGTCGGCCATCACCGCATTATCTTTTAATATTATTATTATTATTATTATATATATACATATATATATATTTTTTTTTTTTTTGACGAATTCTATGTATACATTGTATATCGAAAGAACGAATAAAATATTATTATTATTATTATTATTTAATATTGATAACGAGCAAAAAGATTAGCTCATATTACAGGCTCCTTCATCTTTTCACTGAGAGTTTTTCGCTATTCTAAAACTTTTTTTTATTAAATGAACTATATATATTTCTATAAATGTGAAATTACAAAAAATTCATAAAACGTGCTTTCGAAAATGGTTTTGTTCGGAGCTTTCGCCGTCACAAACGTGCATAAACTTGGATTTATATTGCACCTGTTTAATTAACAAAATCTGTTTTCGAAATAAAGTTAATGATTGTGTTTTGAGAAGCCACTTTCTTCGAAGGCCTAATCGATTAGGCTCAAATCCAAATTGGGAGCGCTGTATTTCAGCTAATTTTTCCGGAAATTTTTCTATTCAAAATATTGTCAACTTGGAATCAACTTTTGCATAATTCAATCCATCTTCAATAACTAATAACTAACAATCTAGACCAGACATGGGCGAGTTATTTTAGATCGAAGTCACCATTGTTATAACTTTATTGTGTGTCTCTTTTTCAAGTCCGCATTGCTCATAGAGATGGAAGCGAGACGGGTATACAACTCTTCTACCTATCTCAGCTCTGATAGTAATGGGATAGGTAGAAAAAAAATGTTGTCTTTCTGTCTTATTCGTATTTTTGGTTGTCACTATCTAGGTTGTTACTGTCATACTCGTATTTTAGATACAGAAGTATGAGGGACTTTTCTAAGCCACGTTTACCCATGCCTGACTCAGACAGTATTTTGTGCTATGTATTTTGAACTGAATGAAATAAAATTGTTAACAATGAATTTTTTTTTAATGAAACCAATAAAAAAAAAGAATTTTTGTGAATTAAATAAAAAAATTTTTTATAATGATTTGTATCTATGCAAATTGCTCATGTGATCACATCCAGGAAGGCACAATTATTAATTAAACAATTAATTATCAATTTATTACTGCTCTCATAAAATTAATTCGTTAATTTTCCTTATTATCTTTATTTTGTTTGTTGAACTTTCTTTACAAAATTCAAATCTAAAGTATAAAATAAAGTTGTATTCAAAGTTTTTTAGGCATAGTATTAAAATGTGTATTAAAATAAAGTAAAACTTTGCTTGTATGAAAATGCTTTGGTATTATTTTATTACATTATTTTCTACTAACAATTCCACAAAACGTTTGTATATTTTTGCATCATTCCTATATTGGTAGTTTTTTTTATGTATGGTTGTTTTGTGCTTTTATTATTACTTATAACTACTTATAAAACATAAATACTGTACACTTAAAAATAGTAAGAATGGGTAAAAAGTAAAAAAAAATGACGTCACCAAGGTGTGTATCTGTAAACCAAAATCGACATATAAAGCCCTCTAAATGTATCCAGGAGCTGATATATTATACCTGTACCTTCCATGAGGAGTTTTCAATGGATCTTTACGTTTCAAGGCATTCTAGTTCTCAAAATACCATTTTTCATTGGTATCTGTATGGATGAATAGATGTTACCAAATTACTCTCAAATGATTTATAAAATTCAAATTTTGAGCATAGGTTAAGGATAATAAATGCATGTACTAGTTGCACCCCGCGGTGTTACCACGATTAAAAGAGATTTTGAGAGTATTTATCGTAAATGTGTAAATTAATCAAGCCTTCTTGAGACAAATGAGCTATGAAGATTTAAAAAACCCTTTAAAAAACACGGTTACTGTATGCTATCCCATAGGAACTATCGTTTTTCCGGGATCATAATTAGCCTACGTCATTTTCTGACTCCTAAACCCTATGTCGATCTTTTGCTCTATGAAAAATTTAAAAAAATCTATCCGACAGGAACCAAACATTTTACCGGGGTAGCTTATGTGCCATTCTAGACTATAACCTATCTCTGTACCAAATTTCATCCAGCTCCGTTTAGCAGTTCTGGCATGGTTGAGTAACAAACATCCGTCCATTCAAACTTTCACGATTATAATATATATCAGATTAACACATAAATTAAAAAATTAAGAAAAACCCTCAACTCTTAGTCAAATCTGATTTACCTGTGATATCGTAGTTTCTAAATGAATGAACTAATTTTGATTTTTTTTAAAGGTACTTGCCCTTTAATAGCTGAGAACACTCTCGATCAAATAACCTTTCAAAAGAGATAACACAAAATGAGGTCTGCTCGATCGTAGATTCTCAATGATTCTCAATCTTCCTTGTTTGTAAGGTACTAAATCGAGAGTGTTTTCTATGTTTCTAGAAAATCAGCCCTATTCAATTTCTTATCGGGATTTTTAGGTACGTATGCTTAAAACTTACCTTAGAACATTCTCGATAAAATTTCCTTTAAAATAAGTATCATACCAAATTTTTCTTTCTTTATTTGTAATATTCACAAAATTAAAGGTGCCATGTACTATTTTTAATGATAAATCAAAGGTATAACAATATTTATATACATGCTGTACATAAAATATATTTATATCCACAAATAAATTGATGTATATATTCCGTGATAAACTGCTATTGAAAATTTTATTTTCTAATTTTATATTTTTGAATCATGTATTTTATCCAACAATTATATGGCTCCACACAATACAATACCAACTATACATATACAATACTCATAATACCAACCATACAAAATACTCAAATTATTATTACTATGATGATTATTATTAGGTTTTTTTTTTTTTTTTTTTTAATGATCCTACCACTACCATTCATTTATAACAATTTTATATAAACATACAAACATAAGTTTGTAGACACTGTACACTTGGAGTAGGTAGAATAATTTTTGGGGGAACATTGATTCTATCTCTGATTCAATTTCAATTTGATTTTGGAATATCTCTATTTCGATTTTCATGTTGTAACATTTTTTGTTGGGCCATTAATCCGACAGTAATGTATATTTTTAATCCTCGAACCAAAAAAAGGGGTGTTGTTTGATCGGTATGTCCGTGTGGCTGGCTGTGGCATCATAGCGCCTTAACGGATTAACCGAATTTGATTTTTTTGTTTCATTTCAAAGGTAATTTAATGAAGAGTGTTCTTAGCTATGTTTCAAGTGCGAGCTTAGGGTTCCGTATGGAGAAGGCTCCAAGGGAAAAAATATTTTAATGGAGAGTATTTTTAGATATGTTTCAAGTGCAAGTTTTGGCATATGTTTGGGTGCTCGAAAAGTTTGACGGAGGTTTTTTAAATTTTATAAATTTCGCTTAGGTTTTCGACAGAATAATTTAAACTGCAATCGATAAGACTAAATCACTGTTTTCTTAAATCACGCTTCACTTGCATTCTATCAACTACGTTATTTTTATACTGAAAGGATTTATGGAGACATTCCCCGACATACGTGAATTTAATCACCTAACCAGTTCAAAATTTAAAAGACAAGGCGTGGGATGAGTCAAGTGCGACCCTTGAGGTCCGCACGAATAACTTCCCAATATAATAAAGAGTTATAAAAAAAAATTAAAATAAATTTTTGGACTTTATTTTCTAAAATGTTTTTTAAAACGTCTGCGATTTGCGTAGAGGAAAAATGATATAATCCCACAGAATTACGAAATTTGATATTTCCGGCGATAATTATAAATGTAAGAATAAATGTCATTCCCCTTTCTGTCATTTTTCCGCATTTTTCGAGGCCAAAGTACAACTGAAGGTCTTGGTGAAGGACAGCTGCCCTTGCGTGCTATAACATTTGTAGGTAGGGAGGGGCGGTGAGTATATAAAAGACATTTAAATGCTCTTAAATTAAGTACTTTAGAATGTAGACTTTTTCACCTACTTCTAACGTACTATTTTAATAAAAACGTGTACACTTTAATGTATTTTAATACTATTACTAAAATTATGACTATTGTTACATAATAATTATGGATAAAATTTTTTTTTGCACATGAATATCTACGTTTTTTTGTTGATTTTAATTACATTCATGTAGATATGTAGTTTTTTTTTTTTTTTTATTACAAAGTGTACATGAAATTTAATTATTAACAGATTTTTATCCACTAAATAATCATTTTCTGAAAATAATTTGTGTTTATTTATTCAAAACAACAAAAAATTGTTTTTATGTATTTACACCACGCATTATGCATCTCACTCATACATTTTTTGACTACCCAAGTTTATCGTTCAAAGTTGCCTGAAAAAATAATGAATCATGTAGGTTATCCTTTTCAATTAGATATTTCCATATCAAAACATCTAGAGAGTGTGATAAAGAACTATCTAAAATATTGCAGTTTATAATAATACCATAAAAATATAAGGTTATCGATGATATAAAAACAAAATTTAATTTTAATTATGAGCTCATCGAAGATCCATCATTTGATGAACAGAGACGACTATAGTTAAAGTATTGATGATTGAAGAGCGATATCTATATTATCAAATTTATAAGCACCACTTGCACACAATATATTATATATTTTTGTAGTTGCGCGGTATTGTAATGCCAAAAATAACTCATTACTATGACTACAAAGCATTGTTTTGGTTTATATGTATATACCGTGCAATAAACCAAAACTTGTTTACAATTTTTACAATACTGTAGGTTTACAATCACCTTATAGCATTAAAAACCTTTACGTGATACAAATATTATTTTTATTCTGAAAAAGTACGTCCCACTGCCGAAAATTTATCATATAAGAAGTTGTCAAACAGGACACAAAAAAACAAAGTAGAGAATACATGAAGTAAATCTTAACGATGAAGTAATCCCCAAATTTTCCAGGCTAGGGCATGTGATCTATTTTAAAAACAAAATTGTAAATATACAAAAGATTTTTGTGATAAATATACATTAAGAAAATATTTCATGCGAATTATTATAATTAACATATAAATGAATTAATCTAATTTAAGATTTAACAAAAGAATAATTTTGTTAAATCGGATTAGCATTTTGTTTATTTCAAAAGTGTTCGTTAGTTTTCCACATTTTATTCATATAATTTAACATAATAGGTGTTGTTTATATTTTTTTATGTGTTTATTTTCAATGCACGAAAAACTCAAACACATACACTGAGTGTGATACATTTGAAATGTGTTTTTATTAGCATTCTTTCATTATGTTATACAAAGCATTTTTATACCATACTAAATATACATACACTAAATTTAGTCTCAAGCTTGTAACGCTTAAAATGTTAATGGTACGAAGTAAAATTTTGGCAGAGGTGGTCATAGAATCATCTAATTAGTCCATTTTCGGTTGTCTGTCTGCCTGTCCCTCTTTCCGATTGTCCGACTGGCAACGCGATAACTTAAAAACGTAAAGATATATCAAGCTGAAATTTTTACATCGTGCTACAAGGACGTAAAAAGTGAGGTCAAGTTCGTAAATGAGCAACTTAGGTCAAGGTCTTGGGTCCATATTACTCATATTGTAAACCGTTAGAGATAGAAAAAAAGTTTTAATGAAAAAAAATGTTTATTATAACAAAATAAACAACTTTTATATGTAACATTTTTTCGTAAACATCACTGTTACCCTTGAGGGCGCAAATTGAATAGTATGTATTATATGGAAATATCAGTTATGTATGTGTGACATGTATATACGTGTAATATGACAATGTAATCAACACACTCTGTGCACGGTATTTCAACAATTAACTCAGTCAATTGTTTGTTTTAACTTGTTTTAAAATCATTTTAAATGCCGTTGTACCTTTATGAGTTATAATTTCCAGATACTTTTGCAATTGCATTCACCGCGCCAGATATAATAATTACGAAATAAACGTTTTTCATCATTTTATTGTGGTCACTTTACTAACGCACATCCCACGTTTATTAACGCAAACGCTTTTAGATACGAACTTAATCTCTGCTTAATTTCAATAAGGAAAGAATTTCAGCCGTCTTCCCAACAAATGATTAAATTTTTCCCGTAAATATATCTATATATATATATATATATATATATATATATATATATATATATAAATGTTATGTTGGTTTGTGTACGCTTCAAAAACTCAAAAAGTTCTGCATCGATTCAGCTCAAATTTTTACACGATATACAACCCGCTTAGAGGATGGTTTTTATCTATTTTTAACCTCGGTGCAAGTGTGTATAGAGGGGAAAGTGAAGATGAACAATCAATTATTTTCAAATATACCAAATTAAGGTATCGAATAAAAGAGTATGACGTGTACATTACCTACATAACTATAATCTCCGACGCAAGGCGATATGGAAGTAGAATGCAAGTGCAGGGGATAAACAATCTGAACTCTTAATGTGCCACAGCGAAGCGTGAAAGGGTACAGTTAGTATAATATAAATATATATAATAATAATATTTTATTCGTTCAAAAGATTGAATATTGGTATAAATAAGAGTGTAAGTTAGTGATAAATAAAAGATATATTATGCAGGTTATTACAATTAAAATATAAATGCATTTGGTTTGTTTATGTTTTAACAACTTGAGAATTTATTAAATAAGATTAATGTTTTGTTTATTTTCATTATGGTAGATTTACTCTCTCCGTTGTTAAAATTGTCCAGGGAATTTTGCATCGAATAAAGATCTTCTTCCAGTATACGATATAACTACTATTTACTAGTACAAATATTGACATCCAATTCTAACTCTCCTTATTTTTAGTATTAAGTGAAACTACACTGGCAAAATAAAGTACTAGGGAACATGTTTTTAACATGGATGAAAGTAAATATTTGCTTGGCCCAACAAAAATTTTAAAGCAGTTAAATACTTATTTGCTTGTATTAAATAATGAGATTGTTGACTCAAGAAATGTTAACTTGTTATAAAAACATCAACAGATGAGAAATAAACGTGTTTACTTCAATCCTGTAATTTGTTTTTTACCATGAATTGAGATGATATTTGGTATGGCTTTAAGCATAGTGTCACCTTTACGAATTCAGAAAAGGCAATACCAGTCTAAAAATCGACCCAATCCGCCTTTATTTGAGGTTAAGGATAAAACATTTTCATTGATCAAATGCAAATACATAAAACAATTAAAATTATGTTAAAACATCATTTATAAGATTTGAAATCAATTTAATTTTCCAACGCCTCCAGTTTTATTTATTCACGCTATTATTAATATATATTTTTATAACATGGCGTTTATTGGAACTGCGTATCACGATCGTATAAACTGGCATAATCCGAAGCTGTGCAAAATATTTGAATATAATCTAATATCGTATATAATAGGTATTTCTTTTTTCCACTTATAATTCTAGCCCATTATCTGACTCTATTTACTGATTCTTTACTCGCTCGGCTGAAAAATTAATTACCAAATTTTCCCTTCACAAATAAAAGGCCAATGAGCGGAAAAGAAACTTAGTAATGATTAAATCTTTTTGTAGCATTTTGTACATAAACACTGCAGATACATTTATATACGATGAACAAACAATCATTTCCCAGTGTTTACACAGAGAAATTTCCTATTGAATGTAAACAAACACTTTGGTTTCAGGTACTGAGTTATTATAGGTATAGTACCTACCTTCATCGATAAATACAGAAAGTTTGTTGGACATTAAAGGAAGAATACTACTGATAACTTGAGATTTACAGTTTTTTTAATTAAAATGGAAGAATTTTAAACTTGAATTAAGTAACTCTTTCTTGTATGAGATATTATGATAATTTTTTTCCTGGCCCATAACTTAAGTATTTCAGCTCTCTCAATATTGCCCGTGCTAAGTATTGTCTAACTACCTCATATTTTTGACTGTATATATTTTTAACTATTACATTTTCTAAAAACACTTGAACTTATCTTATTTAAAAAGATGTTAATTATTCCACCGTTATTTTCTTACGCACTCTCCGTATATAAAGTACACTAAACTAATTAATAATAATAATTAATTAAATGTGATTTTAATTGAACTGTTATTAGTATTGTATTCGTTGAGCGCAGAACCGTATTTAACGCCATACCTAGAAGGATTTATAAATTCTATATCTTAAGGTGTTTGTTTCCCTACAGTATTCTAAAAAAGTTTTGGTTTATTGCACGGTACACACATATAAACCAAATGCATGCTTTGAGGCCAAGTAAGATGTTATTTTTAGCTTTAGAATACCACGCAACTAAAAAAATATATAATATATTGTGTGAAAGTGCTGCTTATAAATTTGATATTATAGGAATCTCTTTTCAATCATCAATACTCTAACTATAGTCGTCTCTGTTCATCAAATGATGGATCTCTGATGAACTCATAATTAAGTTAAAATTTTCTTTTTATATCATCGACAGCCAACTTTGTACGATAAAATATCAATAAAAAGCCCGATGACGCAGAATTTTGTGATTTTTAGAAACTATGTTAATCAAAAAATGTATTTATAAAGTTTTTTTCAAATCCCTAGTATTATTAAATCCTTGTATATCTCCTTAATGTACTGTAAGTTATATTATTCATACGAGGTTTTACACAATAATTTTATGAATAATTAATTATTCAATTGATTGTAGATTATTTTCAAAAAATTGCTGTATAAAAAGCGATCAACATTAAATTATACTTCACATTGAAAATGTCTAAGTTTAGACGAAACATGTCTGTAATAATAATTTAAATTATTAATTTATAAATAACATAAAACAGTGGACTAAGCAAAGAAAATTTGGAAGTTATTTCTTCAAAACCAATTAATTATTCAATTAAATTTATAGGCAATATTATTACATAAATCATGAAATTATTTTGTGATAGTTAGAATTAATAATATCATGAAAAGGTTGCTTTTAAATTAAAGAATGTTTTAGCTCGTGGAAATAAATTCGGTTCTGCGCGCTATGAATAGAAATGAATGATTTGTTTACACACATAATCATTCATTTATATTATTAATATAAATTAATAATAAAATTGCACATTAGATAGGTACTAGAGTATATTATTTCTAGATACAAGTAGATTTTGTAATTATTAATTATTTGAATAATTGATTTGAAACATTTATTTACATGAGTTACCTAAAACTAATAATATGAATATATAAAGTAATTAATTATTTTACATATAATAATATTGATAATTATTGATTTTATTGATCGCGTTAATAAAATCCTATTGCGTTTGATGATTTTATTAGCAGGTTCTCGCTCACTTCGGTGAGAAAATTCAACTTTAAAAGCAAAGACTTCTATGTCGTAGTCACTTGCGTGACTTTCTAAAAATTAGAGAATAAGGTCGAAGTTCAAAAAGAAAGCCGACCTTTTTAAATTTTATATATCTCTACAAATAATATATGTCTGAACTAGCAATGCCTACGCTGGATTTTCTGAGAAAATTAAATCGTCCATTCTGAAAAATTTCTATAGGTTTGAAATTAGTTTTAGCTATTTAAATGATAGTTTAGCTTTTCAAATTACATATACCGAAAAAAATTTAATTTATTAGTTTTGATTAATTTTAATTTGATAAGATTTTATTGGTTCGTAGCAGACTGTTCGTAGTCGACTGTCTGCTTGTAAGCAAGCAAAGTTATAGTAAAAAATATACATATACTTCAGAAACGCTTTGCGGCTAACAAAAATGTCCAAAGATAAAGTGTATAGAATTATTGGCTTTGTAAGTTTCATAATATAGCTACAAGTACGATTTTACTCATAGAAATTTGAATTTTAAAAAAAAATTTAAAATTAACTTTAAAAAGGTCATTTCTCGTCATATTTGATTTGTTAACTTTCATTCAAATATTTAGTCCAGTGTTCACAACCTGTAGTTAGGAACTTATCGAACCACTAGCGTAAAATTATCGTACGTAAAGCACATCGTACTTATCAAAATAATTTCTTTAAATGAATAAATAAGTAAATCATATTAAATGTTTTAGCATTTATATTCAAAATTATCGTATAATATCAAAATTATCGGATCGCCCATCGTACGTTGACATGAAATTATCGTTTATGTACGATAATTATCGTACGGTTTCGAACCCTGACTTAGTCTATATTGTGCTTCGTTGTATTATTGTCGAGACATCTGTATTATTTTTTTGGTCTGAGAAAATATTCATATTAAATGCAATGAAATAAAAACAAAGCAATTTCCAAGGCCTATTTGCAATTACTAAACTAAAAAATATTCCTATGTAAATATAAATAATTCAACCTTCACTGATAATAAAGTTATTTTAAGTTTGAACAAAATTATTTTGTAGTTATAATTAAATAAATTCATTAATTTTCAATTTTATTCGAAAATTTATTTATTTTCTAAAAGGATTTGTTAGGTATAAATTGATGAAAATTTCTTAGAATGCTGTGAAAACAACAGAAACCTTAAGCTCTTTAAGTAAATACTAGATGGTACTAGTTTTGTTTACAGAATAACAATTTATGTGGGTTATTTGATTAAATAAACCTGAATGTTGTTGATATTGATTGACTGGACGGGATACCTAATATTTGATTGAAACTAAACATGGGTCCATAGTAAAGTTTGTGTAGGTGTTTCAAATTGATGAAGAAAACTTAAATAATTAATTAAAATTAAATACTGGTCACAATTGATTACGCGTAGGTGAAAATTTTCAACTCATTTATTCTACAAAATATTTGCCAATGTATTCAATAGATTATCAATACATAGTATAAAACAAAATCGCTTTCCGCTTTCTGTACCAATCATGTCCCACATGTATGCTTAGATCTCTAAAACTACCCAACGGATTTTGATGCGCTTTTTTTCAAGACATAGAGTGATTCAAGAGGAAGGTTTTTATGTTTAATATATGCATAATAAAGTAGAGCAAGGAGTTGAAATAGGGGTTGAAAGGGGTGTGATTCAAAAACTTTAAAAGTTGTGCATTGAGTAAGCTCAAATATTGACAAGGTATACAACCAGCTTCAACGATTTTTTAAATCTATTTTTAACCTTCGGGCGTTCGAAAAATCGAGCCCGAAAGTGGGGTGCAAAAGTGCAACCCCTACTCAAGGGGATCTGGGGGGAGGGAGTGAAAGTGGGGATGTTACTCAGCAAAGTGTTTAGTTCACAGCTAGTTATATCATAAAAACAAAAAACAAACCATGGGACACCATTTCTTTTAGCAACAAGAAAAATTAAAATTACTTGAACCCCCGGCTAACGAAGAGGAGTGATATGACTTTAACGTGTATTTGTATCTGTGTATCTGTGCATCTGGCTGTCTGTCTATTGCATCTTTGTTCCTAAACTAAAGCTCCGATTTTGGATTTTTTTAAATCTTATTTGATCGAAAGTGATAACAACTATAAGAAAGGAGGCGACCTACAAATAGCTAAAACATACATAAGAACATAAGAACATAAGAACATTCTCGAATTACATATTAAACAAAAAAAAAAAGTTTAATTTTCAGTTTGATCTTGTAAAAACCGTGATACGGATAATAGTTTTCATTCGTGAAACTATAGGAAATTATTCGATAGTGGTTCTAATTTGATAGTACCTACTATTTTGAAATTACTTCACAGAAATCTGATTAAAACAGAATAACATTAAAAGAAAATATGTATTATGCGTCGTAAAATAAAATAGAATTATAAAAAAAAATTAATTTAACATTCACAAGTACAATTATTTATAATATAATGAACATAAATTAAATTATAAGAGCGCTTACATTTATTTCAATCAGTTCGTGTATTTTATATAATAATAAAAGGTGGTCCAAAACTACCTCATTAGACGAGCAAACAGATATAAGCGAAGAAATTCTACAAAGAAAGGTCCATTTCCGTTTGTGGATCCAATGAAATACTGACAATAGGTAGAACTTTGTTAATTTGAGTTTTTTATATTGAAAATATCTCGATTAATTTTAGGACCAAATTGAGTTTTTTGTTTTAAGGAAATTTGTGGACGATAGAACCATAGCAATTCATGTATATTTATTTTTAAATAGTCAAATCCGTCAAATTATGTATTTTAAAGACAAATTTAAAAAATTATCAAACACAATTCACGAGAATTGTGGATATTTAATCCTCTGCAGTCTATATCTTTCTGCTATTTTAATGCGGTGGAGCACCCTATATAAGCCAAGCCATAATGCGTAAAGGTATGCGAACATAAAGAATACAGTAGAAATGTGTATGATTTTCCCTCACACAATGATTTTATTAGTCAGTTAAAGAACGTCTCAAAGGCCATTTGTACATTCAATTTCATTATAATAATTATCAAAATCAAAGGCAGAATTATTTTTACAACACTTACATTCTTATACTAATACATTTATACGTTTTTTTTTTTTTTTAATATTTTTATAATTATTTATTCTTTTTTCATTGAATTTTCTCTTTTAATTTATTTTTGTGAAAGTTCAATTTTTTGTCTTGACGTTAAAATTTTTTATTCTTATATTGCGATAATCATTAATGTCGTCAAACAGTCAATGTGATAGATATACCTGGTTAGGACACTTATTAGCTCATGTTGGTTAGCGGGTTCGATTCCCGAATAGGGTAGCGGGTTCGATTCCCGAATAGGGTAGCGGGTTCCCGCCGTCGCAACAAAATTAATTTAATGAATAATTGTGATGGGCTGGTGTGGTGCATGGTATATGCAGGAAGAAGGTTTACTCAACCACTGAAATTTAGGAGCTGATAAATGAAATTATCAGCGCAAAGGTGGTAAAAACACATATATGGTATCACAATGGGCTCTATAGCCTTAGTGTGTCTTTCTTGGACAGCCAATATAACCTAACCTAACCTAGGGCACTTAATTCTTGTTTATATATTCTTATCGTATTCTAATTACCTAATAGACTAAACAACTTTCTGTAAAACAAAAATTTAGAGACATTTATTTGCATCCATTAAGTAAATAATTATATTTTAAATCAGTTGAAATAGATTTTGCGGGAATTTAGATATTATTGTGCCAAACCCTCGAGACACAGCTAATTGTTTTCGATAATCAGTTCAAAAACATTTAAATTATAAATCAATTTGTTTTCATTTGCAGATAAATATACAGTTGAAAACGATGAAAATGGAGCCAAACATAACACTTTAAAGTAAAGGTCAGTTATAAATTTATTTTAATTTCTAATTAATTATCTGTGCATTGGTTGTTTTTCAATGAAAATCAATTACATAATATCAATATATTTATCACATTTCAAATATAATTGTTTTCATTGAGAGATTTTATGATTATTTATAATTTTATATTATGGGCTATTTAAAAAGTTGGTCAAAATCAAAATATTTATAATATAAATCATTTAAAGTTGTTCGATCACGGGTACTAAGACTTGCAAATTTTATTTTTTTAAATCCAAAAAGCATAAGCTGACTGCTTTTACAGGATAAAATGCATTGCTATTGGCATGAAACATAGTAGGCGCAAGGTACGAAATTTAAAATAAATCTAGTTTATTTAAAATATGACTAATTTTCAATTGTTTATACATAAATAGTATAGTATAGTACATTTCAAATTAAATTATTGAAAAATAACTGTTAATTGAGCTTTTTGCATTAGAAAAAAACAAATAATATAAAATTTTAATGTAAAACATATATACAATCCAGACTGATATTTATATATCCATTCATACAATAATGTAAAGACCGCATGGGATTAATTGTGACACTGTAAAAGAAGAAGATATAGATATAATATCGATATCACATTTTAAAACATAATTGAAGAAATGTGGTAGCAACATTCTTCCAAATTTGTTGTAATTGTCATATATTCCTAAATAATAAGCGGAAAATGCCTTTTTTAATTGAGTAAAACAATATTTTTTACAATAAAATGCTAACGAGGGATGAAAGGTGAAAAAAAAACCAGATTGAAATGGCTTTATCTCGGTTTATTTTTAACCAGCAAATTTCAGCAAACCATTTAAAAGGAAATTTTATCTTCCTTCTTTTGTCTGCAGCAATGCCTACACCTATCTTTGCTCAGAAAAAAGATACAGTCGAAAAAATAAAATACTTACCACGAAAGTTTGTCTTTGTTCATGTTTGTTTCAACTATCTTGGAATGCAAAATTTTTTAAAAATTTAAAAAAATTTCGAATCCCATGCAAAATTTTATTCCCTATAAAAACTTTTCGAAATTTTGCTTAGTTTTCGAGATGTTTGGAAAAAACCAAAAACGGTATTTTTCACCTCTAACTTCAATTTCCATCCTCTAATTTAATAGCACCCCGCGGCTTTTTCTAACCCATTATACAATTCCTGCAATGGAAACCTGTGAACGCCTTAGTTCCTTTCTATATGACATAATTAAGAGCCTATTAAAAGTTATGATGGAGCAGATGAATACATAACGGTCAAACACATAACCCTTGCCGTCGTCTTGGTAAAGAAGCATATGAAAAGTCAAATTTTATAGACCAGTGCATTATACAGATCTTTTAACCAGACATGGGCTTATTTTAAGTGGAAGTCACCATTGATATAACTTTATTGGGTGTCATAAACTTTATTGTGTGTCTTTTGATCCAAGTCCGCTATGCCCATAGAGGAGGAAGCAAGATGGGTAATGAGATAGATAGAAAAAAAATGTTGCCTCTCTGTCTTACTCGTATTTTAGATTGACACTGGTTTGGTTGTCACTGTGTTACTCGTATTTTAAATAAGGAGTCTGAAAGACTTCTGTAAGTCACGTTTTCCCATGCCTGCTTTTAACTACGATGGTGACGTGACGTTACAACCTTAATGTCTAGCCAATCGTTTTGTCGTCCGTTTAAAATGACGATGGTGGATGACGACTGAAATTAAAGTGTTTTAACAACAAATATAATGATGTGTCGTATAATGTGAAATTATTTATAATAAAATTTGACCCATATTACGATATAGTTATAAACTCTTGGCACAAATATTGCATTTATTAAAATCATTACATTGTACATACGATGTGTTAATATAAAACATAGTTGATAACTATTAAAAAAGATATGATCATCATCTTTCGAATTAAGCATTTTATTATCGTTTATTGCAGATGAATTTTCTTAGAAAGTTACATAACTATTTTTTTATGAGCAGAGATTGGATTTTTATGCAACATGGTGATGTATGTTATATATGTTTCGATTATGTGGAAATAAATATTTCAACATGATTAATAATTTAACTTTTCAAGATATTCTGACATGCAGTTTTTAAATCTAGATTTTATTGTATAGAAAAATCTATTGATAACAAACTTATTTATTTCGAATGCCATAATTTTACTCGATAAAATTCCATTACTCTTAAACAAGTGAATTTGATTATCAATGATGTTTTGTATTGGCTTAATACATATAACTACAAGGGAAATTTACAAAATTTAAAACATCTTCGGCAATTTTTCCGGGTACGGAACCCAAAACTCGTACTTGAAACATATCTAGAAACACTCTCCAATAAATTACCTTTTTCCTTCGCATTCTATAAATTGAACCGATTTTGAAGATCATCGCTCACACACACACACACACACACACACAAACACACACAGACATATATAGTGGTCAAACATATAGCTCCGCTTTTTTTCGGGGTTTAATAAAAATGAGTATCCATATGAGGCGAGAAAAATAAAAATATTTTCGTATTTGTTGATCCGTTTTAAGCAAAAAAGTGCTTTTGCGAATTTTTTTCTCCAGACACTTAGTTTTGAAATAAAAATTCTTGGAAAACTAAAAATGCAATCGAAATTTTGTGGGACTTGGCATTTTAACAATAATAATCTATATTACTACATTATTTCCTAGCCTTGCTACTTTTTTTGTTGAAGTGTTGATATTGTGTGCATGTCTAAGAATTCGAAGCAATACGAAATTCGTCCAATAATCGTGCACCACCGTTGTCTGACACACATATATTTACTCGGAAAATCAAATTCTGCTCTGAAGTCAGTCGGGTAAAGTAATCAATTAACTTTTATCCACTCTTTTAAATCCAGTATGTCCAACTATGTCTGGACCATATGGAAAACTAATATATTATTTGTTTTATGAAGGAAAGTAAATCTTGATTAGGAGTTCTGCACAACTTAAAGCGCATAATAGAGAGCTACCATTTTTTGGGACCAATTTTTGGAAATATTTTAATTAAAATATTTGAGTTGACTTTGTTCTTTTGAATTATTGTTTTGAGTTAGCTAATTATTTGATCATTTCACTTTTCGAAGTGAATGGAGCCAGGTTTATTTGACCATTCATTTCTATAGTAATTATTTATATGTTAAAATTATATGCCATGCCTTTTCCAAACTGAGTTGATTTTGAAGATTATCGCCAATTTTTAGTTTTTTCGTGTATTTAACCCCAATCTCGCACTTGAAACTTGAAAAACTCTCCATTAAATTACCTTTCAAACGAAACCAAAAAAATTAAAATCGGCTCATCAGTTTAGGCGCTACGGTACCACAGACAGACACACACACACATTCATAGCGGTTATGCTTATAGCACCCCTTTTTTTTTTGTTCGTGGGTTAAAATATCAAAATCTATTTTTCATGGTAGATAGATAGTTTTGGATATCTCACCACATGTTTTCAATTGAGATCAACTTTTCTCAATAATTTTTGTCGAAAGTGTAAACATAAAGATACTTTACTCTTGGAAAAAATTTACATTTTTCGATAAACTTTTTATACGAATGAAATATATGATATCTGATTATTTCATATTACGTTATAATTGTTAGCCATGGAGAACTTTTTGGCAAGAATAACGTATTTTCCATAAAAGAAATAATAAAACATTCTTACATATGGTGCCGACTTAATTGGACACACTGCATAAAAAAGGTATGAGTCTTTTTTTTGCCTCAAGTGTATTTGAAATTACATGTGAAATAATTTTGTTTGTAAACTTAAAGTTTTTAATTATAAATTAATGGAAAATTATAACATAATATTTATTTTCGAAATTTTATTCCTAGAACATAAACACTAATAAATTCTCTCAAAAAGCTTTTCACAGAGTAATGTGAAAATGCTACTTACTCTGCATATAATGGGTTTTCCATTAAGAAAGATAGAAGTATGAACTTGAGCAACTTGTGTATGAGATATCATAAAAGAATGTAATTGACCATTTGGGCGATACTAGAACGCTTTATTAACGTAATTTTTGCATTGCAAAACATGTGTGTACTAATAGCGTAAATAAAAAATGTTTTTAGCCCACTTATATCGTACATAAATATTTTGATTTTGGTTTGTGATTCGATTTTCGTGTTTTAGAAAATTCATGTTATTAGAAATCCGATAGCATGAAAGTCAACGCAATATGTGCAACCAATTGACAGATATTTGACTACTTTCAAGTCATGAGAAATAACTTAGTTTTTTACAAATTTCTCAACCTTTTATTTCGTTAAAAATTACTTGCCATTTTTTCACAAATTTATTTCATCAATCAATCAACTTTTGTGTTAGGTCGTTTATATCAAACCAACCGTCGAAAAATTCGTTGGCCTTTATAACTAAAGTTACCTTTACAAATTATTCAAATGGCGGTAGGCAAGAATAATAGGCTTTTGTCCCTTTACAGGTAACATTAGTATCTGACTTACACTAAAAAAGTATAATTTAAAAAAACAAAAACACTATTTGCATTTTCGAAAAACAATTTAAATTTACTTCAAAAACAATGTAGAGTGTCATGGCGTCTTGAATAACATCACGATTGGCATGTAATTATTTTAGTGTATGCAAGTTTAATCAGCATAGTATCCTGCTTTGTTCTAATAAAATGTTGTTTACAAAGCGTTTGTCATTGCGTGACGTAATACTATCCAATTATTTCTGATTGGTGTTTGCTGTCAAGTGACTGAATGCCAAATTTTATTAAAATTATTTTATAAAAATAATAATAATCTTTATTTTTTATGAAAAATATTTTTGTGTTTTGTTACCTGCATATTCTGATTAATCTTTAAAAACTTTTATCCAACCGAATTATTCTTAATGGACAAAAGCCTATAATAGAACTTCCGCTTCATTAATTATGGAATCACTGTCGATTTATCACACAAATCGCCATACAATGTTCATTCAATTAAAATAGAATTTGAATGTTTTTTTTTATATAAAAATTGTTTAAATTGAAATTTCTATCGTTCATAGTGGAAAACCTTTTTTATTAGTATTGGAACCAATTTCATTATTACTTTCGAGATGGTTGCTGGTAACGAGTGTGCATAATGTTGTTATACAACTTTTATATTTAATTTATTCTAGGAAATGAAAAATTTTTCACATACGATCGTTATAGAATGTAACGTATACATATTAAATGGATAAATTGATACATACCATGAAGGAAATGATGGGTTGGGTTTTATGGCTTCCCTTTTTTTTATTTTTTGAATACCGATAAGACTTTTAAATGAATTTGATCAAAACATGTTATTTAAGGTAGTTCAATCGTTATAGTAAAGTGTTTTTATATTCATCCACTATTTGTGAGAACAGTGTACCATACCATGATATTGTATCAATACATACACTCATTACACACACAACTGCAAATTTATTGATTTTTTTGTTTATCTTTTCAACAAATTACGTTTTTCTAGTGCTGAAACTTTCCTCATAAATTAATGTTTCAATTGGTTTTTTTCTTTAAAAAAAATGTTAAAAACCGTTTTCGAGATATATAGAAGACTCTATTCTATATTTAAATAAAATTATTGTTTTTTTTACCCGCTATACATCTAAACACGAAAACAATACACATTTTATGCACAGGCGGTGAAAAAATTTCATTTTTTTCCATTAAATGAAGAATACCTATATTTATCATATATTACAATTTCTAAACACGTAAACTATGCACATTTTATGCATAGGCGGTGAAAAATTTCCATTTTTTTTCCATTAAATGAAGAATATCTATATATGTTATATTACAATTTCATTGAATTCCTAAGAAAAGCTATTTCACGATTGAATTGCCTTAAGAAAATATTTCCCTAATTCAAGTGAATTATGGAAAATATTCAATTGTGGTGAAAAATTTGAGTTTTAATTTTAAATTGAATATAAATAAATTTTCTGTATTTGCAAATTTTCGAAGGAAATGGAGCTATTGTTGTTGTACTGATGATGGGAAATTCAAAAAATTTATAATTTCGATTTTAAGAAAAATGTGTTATTTTTTCCATCTCTGAGAGAACGCAGCTCCTGAGCTACGCATTTTTGATTTTATAACTTTGTATCTACATTAATGCTCATTGGTCTGTTCAACTTTACCCTGGCCTATGTTATATTATACCACATACCTGAAACGCGAAGCGCTTTTTGTTTCGGCCAAACAGGAAATGCAATTAAGACCTTATTATAACTTCAAAAATGGTTTTTACTCCATATTCCTACAAGCCGTTATAAGCCAAGGTTATCACGATTCCAAAATAAAATTATAGGTAAATATTTTTGCAAATGAAATGTTCGTAGAAAAAATTATCGTGTATAGTGACGTTTAGAATGTCCCTGATTTCAAACTGATTAATAAATCATAATCTTGTAAAATTATATGTAGTCTAGGAGCAAATAACACATCATTAATATGTATAATTTCCAGCAATAATTTTGTAGTGGGTTGTCTAAAAGAGATCGCCAATCACCTCTAAGAGTGTAAACTGTGTACAAATACTGTTTAATTTTGGATACAATTGAGCCGTGTATTAATTTAATTTAGTTTCATTTTTTGATAGTTGAAAAAATTAAAAAATATTCAAATTTACGAGCTGTTGAAGGCACCACAAGCTGAGAGAGCTTAAATGGATATAATACATAAGTTGGCTCATTACGAGCAACAGGCAGGTGCTAGTTATAATGGATGTCAGCTTGGAAAATACTTTATCTACGTCCGTGAGTAAAGAACTACTTTTCCTCTTCGACTAGTATGACAAATAATTTTCAATTAATGTAGCAAATGATTTTGTATATTGGTTCCAAGAGTTTTGGTATTTGAAAGGTCAAGTTCGTTTATGAGAAAAATCGACATGTAAACAAGGGGTGGAGAGGGGGGTGGGAGGGTAGTGGTTGCGCAAATTACAAAATTTTGAATTTTTTGATTAAAAATATTTTTTTATTTTTTCATCAGTTTTAGGCAAAAAAGTACTTTTGTAATTTTTTCTATGGGTGCTCAGTTTTTGAAATAAAAATTCTTAACAAATAAAAAAAAGAAGCTACTGGTGTTTGTATTGTACCATTGACGAATTTTTTTTAAGAACAAGGGACCATTCATTAACTATGTAAGCATGATTTTAACGATTTTTATAAAATCTTACGCAATAAGCACATGAATATATTTTAACCCCCACACTCTTTTCTCCCAGAATGCTTATCTAATTAATGAATAACTCCCTGAAGGTGTTTATTTTCAATCTCTTAAGTGGGAATTCGCTTAGCTAACACAGCTCTTGCACTACAAGTTTTTTTATTTATTTATTAGTTAATTACAAAACGACCTAATATCCATATAAGAGATTAAAATGGTCCACTCTGTATAACTTCTATTGCTGTATTATATTGAATAATTTTTTTTTTTAAATAATAAAACCAACTATGTATTATTATTTTATTAATTCATAGTCAAGTCAAGTTCAATATGCCGAGGTCAGTGTATTGACTTGACTTTGATATCAGTAAACAATTTATAATATGTATACTGCGGTGTATATAAATAATATTCATATTCATACCTATTAGATATGAGAATGCATTAAAATACAAGGTTGTTTTTTTTTATTTCTATTAATATTTATCGGAGTTGGAATTAGTTATGAAATGTATGAAAGATAGTAAATTCACATTCGCTTAAATTTTCCAATTTTATTTTTATCTGCACATCTGCACATTTGATAACGGAAATTCTAGTCTCAATTTTTCAAGTTTTTTCTGTTTTCTTAGTACAAAGTTTTTATCGTTTTACACAAAAAATGTCGCGTGGTTTTTTTAAAGTTCCCTCTTCCGAGATGTCAAACATTTACGTAACGTTTGAGAAACTCAATAAAACAAACTTTTAACAAAAAGAAAACCGACTTCAAAAGAAAAAATTATTCAAAACAAATTAATTTTCAGTTAAAAGCAAAAAAATCACGATAATATAATATAGTTAAAATTATTGTTATTTTTGGATTCGGTGTCAGCCAAGGAAACAACTCTGACAGAGTGCAAATTAATTTGTTTTGGAAAAGTTTTTCTTTTGAAGTCGGTTTTCTTTTTGTTAAAATTTTTTTTATTTTGTGATTTTTAGTGAATCTGAAGTACACTAACTAATTTGTCACTTAAAAAAGAATTATCGAAATCGGTTGGCGTAATATTGAGTTATTCGTCCTCTTGTCGTGCATACTAAATGCAAACTTAAGACTTTTATAGTTTTCTCATTGATGCCGTTGTCAATACTGAGCGAAAATGAAATGGGACTATACGGGAAGCACCAGCTTTCAAATAGATAAAGAATCATCAAAATCGGCTCACCCAGTCGAAAGTTCTGAAGTAACACACATAGGGAAAAAATCAAGTCAAACTTATAACCTCCTCCTTTTTTGTTTGAAGTCGATTAAAAATCTATAAAAAGAAATGAAATTATCGAAATCTATGTGAAATGCAAGATTCTACATAACAGAAAATTACGAAATTTCTATTCTCTGTCTTATTGAAAAAAACATTCATTCATGAACACTCCTTAAGGTGTTTTACAACAAATTTTTAACACACATTTAATTTTCTAAACGATGGGTGTTACCAAAATTATTAAAAAGAACAAGGTAATTATATACTAACGTTATCAAAAATAGTAAGATTATGATTCAAATTAACGGTGTTTATAAAGTTACCTTGCAGTCAATTTTTTTTTCCTCATAATTTCACGATAAGAACTTGTTTATGTGCGAGTGGTAATTTGGAACAGATGGTAAGACTAGATTTATCGTTTTTAAAGACAACGCCAGACCCTATCATAAACAGTCATCAATATAGAGCTAATCCAGGCATAAATAAAAAATATATATATTCACATTACCTATAAATATGAAAAATTTATTATGAAAAATTTTCATACTTATTCATGCTACAAAGTGCTACAGAACCCGCAGACATCTTTATGCATCCGATACTCTGTCGTGAAGACAAAATCGGGCGAGGAACTAGAATGTGGAGAGGACACTTGTGGTTTCAGGCCCATCGAAAATCAGAAAATCAGAATCAAAGGCAAGACGTGGCACCTAAGAGAGTGCAGGTGGGCATCGATTCCACATTCTCGTGAGTACTTCAGTAGCCATTGTGGCTTGTTGCTTCGGTCAACTTCGGAGTGCATACTCGGTTAGAAAATTCCGCCAGAGAATGAGGTTAGACACACCATGGAACCTCGTTTTCATGTTAATTGGATTTTTTTATAAATACTATCTAAGTAGACTTTGATCGATAAATAGACTTCGAGTGCGTTAAATGATTGTTCGCGATAATAAAAATTCAGTTTTGTGGATCCAATCGATATCAACTAAAACAGATAAACCAGAAGCTAGCTTTTGGGGGCACTTTAACATAAGTATCCAATACGGTAGTGCCCAATAAATTTTGTTAGTATTTTTAAATGCACTACATTTGTTGGAAACTAGATGTATTGACAAAAACATGCTTCTTGCCTCCTGCGGCATGTATTATGTTCAGAAAAAGTTTTAAATAAATTAAAAATGGCAAATCACTCCGCCAAAAAATTGGCACACATGTTGTCCTTAACTAAATTCGTGATTTTCCTCCGCATATTTATGCCACGTTGCTTCATACACCCGAAACGCATTGTATGTAGGTATTATGGGTCATATAATCAATTTTGTTGAGGGAAAAATATATAAAAATGTATGTTCGATGGAGAATGAAGGAAGGTACAATTTTATTTTGTAAATGTTTATGTAATTTTACCAAAATGAATCACTTTCGAAGCTGTCAAAATATGTTTTTTCGCATGTGCCGTTGTTCTCTCTAAATAATAACGTTGTATTTTTTGAACCTCTATGTATTCCCATTAATGCAAAATTTTTTACGTACTTCAAATGTATAAGTTGGGAGTCTTGGGACATTGCGCGTTTGCTTAGAATTATGGATCGACATTCACTTTCATAATCAATACTTTGATTTTTGGTCTATATTTCAATTTTTGTATGCAAGTTGGGCAGTTCTAACAGGGTAGATGACATATTATAGTTTTCAAAAATTGTTGAAGAGTCTCCAGTTCTAAGAAAAGGAATTGTAACCTCAATGAAGCTGTTTTGACCAAAAATTAGAATTTCATATAAGTAAAAGTACCTACTTTGGGTAGCTGCGATGATTGCTTAAATGTTCATTTCCCTTTTCTCTTCTAAACCATTTTGAAAACTTTGTGGCTAGATAACAATCTTGATCTTGTTATATCTGATCCCCGTGGTCAGGAATCGATAATGATGTAAACCCAAAACTTCTCCCAGGTCACTACTATATTTGCTAGTTCATATCTCCCTTCACTTTGTTGTGGTTGGAAACCACCAAATAGAGACGGACTGTTGTTGCGTATCTAGAATAACAGTTTATATACTTCATCACCATTTGTGATCTTGTCATCGTTCACGACCTGCATTGAATATTCAGGATTGTAGCTTTCGACACCTCATCACCATTTGTGATTTTATCACCGTTAACTTCACCTTAATTCTCATTGAGTTGCAGTCTTGCTATTTCACAAAATGAGAACATCTATTAGCTGATTTCGCATTCAAGAAAGAGCTTGTTCATGTATACAGAGGTCATGTGAGACTTTTTAATCGCACATATTACACGCACTATTTTTTTGTACATACTACTCGTATATACTTTACGGTAAAAATTGATAATGTGAATTGTGTGAGAGAGTATGTTAAGTGTCTGATGTATTAAACAAAATACTATTTAGGGTAGCAATTTTTTTTTCTACCCCGTTTGTTATATTCCAAGGGAATGTTTATAAATGTTATTATTATTTTACTTTATACCAGGAGTCCAATTTGAAACAATCCTGTCGAAAATTACGACTAATCGAAGTTTTGGTTAAAATAACCCAAGGAAAAGTTGGTCTGCACGGACAGCGACACTCCACAGGATTTGACCTTAGCCTGTTATATCAAAGAAAAAAAATCATAGGAAGGAAAAATCTTTTTTTTGGGAAATTTTTTTAGGACTTAGAAATCGAAACTTTTTGAACTTAGTAGAAATCAAAAGGAAAAGCAAGTACACAATATTTCTTCTAGATCTCCGCCGAAATTATAACAATTACGAAAAAATCTTTCCAAAAACGGTCTTAAAAAAATAAATATATAAATAAGAACTTTTTACGTTAAAATTTCCCTTGGTCTCTTGTCTTTGTCAACTATTATTTCTAACAACCCTTCGTAAAAAAATTTTTCAGCTAGAATCTTATGTAAGATGGATCACCCTGTACTATAAACGACAATCAATTTATTTATGTTCTGGATTTGTGTATTGTTATTTTCCTCTAAAGATTAATTAGTGGTTTGACTACATATCCCATTTCTAAATATTGAGATATATTATTCTTTTTAAAAATTATTATAGTCGAGGGATCAAATCGGGTTTTTCGGTTTATATACCCAAACGTAGAGTGTGCTAACATTAACGCTGGATTTTATTTTTCACAAAGTTTTAATATTGGCTTCGCTTCAATTTTTCTTCGTTTTTTTTTTTTTTTTGTATTTTGAAAGAGACCTTTATGCAAAATAATCAAGTTATTGGTAATTTTAATTCCATAAAATGAAGAAAGGTAATCCACAAGCGAATACAATTCACTCTTTCATCTTTTAAATATTGTCCCGATTTGGTAAATAGAAAAAGTCAAAGTTATTTCCACACGAACGTGCTTACTTAGGAATTGCAAGAAAAACCCGATTATTTTATCTTTTCAAGATTTATTTTTCCAATTATAATGTTCTAGACAAAATGATGTAATCACTAGAATTTACAACGTGCACGCGATTCTGTAAATAAACCACAATGGCCTTCATAGCAGACAAATTAAATTCACTAAATAATATAAATAATAATTTCAATCAGGAAGACCCCAATAAAACATAATTTAATTGGAAGAATTAACAAATCTTTTTTTTTTTACAATTGAACAATTCTTATCAAAAAATTAATTTAACTAGAAAAATAGGAAAAGGTACCTCGAAAACAATTTATATGTCTTCTTTCCAATTGTATATCGATAAAAATAGAAAACCAATCGAAAAATAAAATCAGTTTTTTATTCTATAATAGCTTGATACCCGACCGCTTCACTGGGCTTAAAAATAAAAACCACCGCTTTATAGCCTCTACCTCTCTTGATCTCACTTATCCCCCTTGCATAACATTTGAAGGGATTGTTTTACCCAGCTAAGAGATATGTACAGCTTTTAATTTTTTTAAATGTAAAATAGTCATAATTGATTGAGTATATCAAAAAAGGTGGCCATGATTTGTTTGACATTTACTGTTTTAAATTTTTACAGAAATCTTTAATTTATGGTTCAAAATGATGATCATTTTGTTCCATCTGTGATCATTAATTTGAACCATAAATTAAATATTTCTGTAAAAATTGAAAATAGTATATGTCAGATTAAATTAATTTTTTTTTTAAATATCTATACCTTTATAATTTATAGCTCATGTGTTATTCTGATGTATGAGCTTTATTGATAAGTTTTATTTAAAATCATTCGCTAGTTTTTGCGTGAAAGCGTAACAAACAAACAAACAAACTAGCTAACTAACAAACATACCTACTTTCACATTTATAACATATAGGAATAGGGATAGGGATGAATTATTGCCTACATATTGCATATAATATTTTCCTGAAGTACTTTTCAACATTTCCTTCTGTGCGAATCAAGAAATGGAAAAAAATAATAAGCTATTATTATTATTTATTTTTTTATGAACAAATATCAAAAAACCACCCATGAGTATCGTTTTTTATTATTCGATATGTAGAGAAAAAACAAAACCTTTTCTTAATCCACTTTCGTGGTAAATATATGAACGCATAAAATATTTGCAATATTTCTGAATTATTTATTTGCTGATAGTAAATTACTTTTATTCGATACGAAAATAAAAACCAATATTTTTAGCATATCTTTATAGAATTGAAACTTAAGAGAGAAGCGTAGATTTTGTCTGTTTGTAAGAGTTCTAACGTAAAATTAACGTCCGTGAAAACAGCTCTATTTACCGCTATTCCTTGCCAAAACGCACGTCAAACGCAGATTTGACACACCTGAGCCTAAAAAAAATGTGAGTGGGGAAGTTTACGAATACTTCCTACGGTTAATTTTTTTTGGGCAAGACATATCATGGTTTTATTGCTATGTTATTACAAAATAACATAAAACATTTTACCCAACTTAACGTTCTTAGTCCATCGGAAATAGTTTTGTGATTTCTTCTAAAAGAAAGTTGAGTATTTTGTGAAGGCGAAGGCATACGTTAGCAATTGTTTGATAATTGAAAATTACAGAATAAAGGCCAGGAATATTATTCGTGCAACTTCGGCAGAAATGAATCTCTATCCCTATATTTTATAAATGTGAAAGTATGGATGTTTCTTTGTTTGTTTGTTTGGTACGCTTTCACGTAAAAACTACCGAATGGATTTGAATGAAACTCTACAAGAATAGCTCATACATCAGAATAACATACAGGCTATAATTTATAAAGATGTATTTAAAAAATTTTTTTTTTCCATTAAACAAAATTCAAAACTTATATTTTAGCTGTGTAAAACAATCCCTACCATTAGTTTGGGTATTATGGAACGGGGATAAGTAGGGGAAAGGCAGATAAAGGCTATAACACAGTGAACTATATCTTTCCTTTTAAACCAAGCGTAACGGGTGGGTTTCTAGCTAGTTAATTAAAATTTAGCAATAAATAAAATAATTTAACTTATGATCTGCATTCCAAGTATAATACTCATTTTTTATGGCTTGTCTTAAACAGTCCCATAACGATTTCTTAAGTATCCCCCGTCAGTCATATATCACCATTAGTGGAATGGTTTTGTTACAAGCTCACACTAACAAATGTATGATTTTTTTTAGCATATGATTCACATAGAGTGTAATTACAGGGAATTATGATGATAAAAGATTGTGAAAACTTCTGGGATGTTAGTTTTTCAAAATATAATAACATATATAACAATTATAAAACTTCAAGTATTATATGTATTTGTACCGTGTGTATCGTGTGTATTTGAACAGATGTTCAAAATGATAGATTTGGAGAAACTGGCAATTATGTTTTTTTGGAGCGGTATAGCGTCTATCTGGAGCTCTCGTAAAAGATTTAAATGGCGATTTTCGTGGATGAGAGATGAAAAATGATAAGTTGATCAAAAAATGTGGCATTAAAGCAAATTCATTTAATCGTCTTTCAATTACGCACGCATAAGTTTCACAAATCTTTTCTCGTGTCTTTTAACGGGAAAGTTTTGAGCCCATTTATACTCGTCAATCTTTGATGTAAAAACGCACACAGAAAATGATTCTTAGAGGTTGAAAAATGATTTCAAACTTTCGAAAACAATTAAATTGAAATACCTAACATGTGCTTTTTTGAAAAATGAAAGTTCAATTCAATTAATAATCCTTAATAGTAATTTTTAGTAGGGTCCTACGGACTCAAGATCCAATTGGCCTAGGTTTCCCATTTACAAACTCGTCCTTACTTTTTACGTCCTGAGCACGCTATAAAAATCAGCTTGATGTCTCTTTTCGTTTTGAGTTATCGTGTGGGCAGACAGACGGAAAAACAACCGAAAACGGACTAATTAGGTGATATTTTCATGCGGTACAAACTTGGGACTAAACTTAATATACTATGATATATTTCATATATACATGGTATAAAAAGATCTGACGAAAATATGTGTAGTTCGGAAAAAACCGACACCAAAGATATCGGATATAATCACGAAATAAATACCAAGCTAAATAACCTTCCCGTGACTTGGAAGTAGATTACTGATCCAAAATACCGTAGTTTGTGAATTATGGTTCCCGCCCAGATATGACTATATTTTTATCTAGCATTGGTTCCAATTAATGTTTTTTCGTAACAAATTATTTTCAAGCAAACATATCCTTATATTTCAAAGAAACACTCGGTATATTTACACATTTTTTTTCTATGTTTACAATAATTATTTCCTTAATGTTTTCTAAAATTAGGTCAAGTGTACTTAAATAGTTTTTATAATTACAATATATGTACCTATACATACGTATTATAATGTATTTATTCATTGTTGCATAAGGGAAATATTTTAGTATAAAAGAAAAAAATATTTTTCAAAATATAAAATAATATTTTTTTTTTTGTCTACAAACTACCAACAATTTCAATGTCAAATTATTCAAATTATTGGTACATTTTTTAAAATATGCATATTTTGTTATAATGTCGATAAATATTTTCCAGTCAACGAAACTATATCAAAAGTTCCTGAAGAATATTTAGGATTCCGTATTCTAATAGTTACGTTTCTTACTGTCTAAGCTCAGATAATTTTAATGTCAATGATCAATGCTGATCAATATAAACAGTAGAACAAATATTCCAGCAAATTATTAATTCCTCAATATACAATGATAAACCAAATTGATGATGACGACAAGAAAGGTGCTGAAAATAGACTTATCCTCCTTGAGGATATCTATAAAGTTTTCGAGAGATTTTAATTTATAATAATTTATATTTTATTCATTTTAATTCTTACATTTAGTTATGCATAGCTTTTTAAAAATTTTTCTTAGCGAAGTTTCAATATTATTAATGATAAATAATTGTAATTAAATACAAAAATTGATTATTTTTAACCGACTTCAAACAAAAACGGAGGAGGTTATCAATTCGACTGTATTTTTATTTTATTTTATTTTTTTATGTTTGTTACCTCAAAACTTTCGACTGGATGAACCGATTTTAATGATTCTTTATTTATTTGAAAGCTGGTGCTTCCCGTGTGGTCACATTTTATTTTAGTCCAGTTCTGAAAACGGCATCCATGAGAATACCATAAAAGTCTTAAATTTGCATTAAGTATGCACGACAAGAAGACGAATAATTTAATATCACGCCAACCGATTTCGATGATTCTTTTTTAGTGACAAATTAGTTAGTGTACTTCAGATTCACTAAAAATCACAAAATAAAAAGAAACAAAAAGAAAACCGACTTCAAAAGAAAAACTTTTCCAAAACAAATTAATAGAAGTAGGAAATCCATAATGCCGTCGTATATGCAAAGTAAATGACTGATGTTGTAAATAATGTCAACATTAATTCAGAAATTTTCAAATTTTATGTAACTGTCCTGTTAACGTAGTTCCAGCATGGTATTTGCAGTTTCTATGTTAAAGCAATGGTACAATTTTTTTTTCGACAGAATTTAACGAAAAATTAAATTTAAGAATTTAATAATGCTTACTATTAATTCCCAAAGTTTCAGAAATTTTGACCGTTTAAAATGGGAAATAATTATGCCAACGTCCCAATTTCGATCAATTTACGTCAAAATTAATATCTCGAAAGTGAAAATTAATTTCTAAATTTTTTTTTTAGAATTTTATTGTATAAACATTTTTTTCTACTTTTTCTTCAATATATAATAATATCATAAAAAATAGTTGGAGAGACCGGACATTTTACATGCTTTAAATGGGACATGACCCTCAAAATCGCGAACTTTGTCTTTAAATATCTCGCGATCTAAACGGTCAAAAATTATGAAATTTTAGGAATTCATAAATAAAGCTATTATAAACCCGAGAAAAAAAATTCGGCCAAATCTGTCGAAAAGTGATTTCATGCTGGTACTACCTTAAGTCTGCAAAACTCACAAGTAATAAGGGAAAACCTCGTCGCCTAAAATTTAATATCAAAAACCATCCCAAATAAAAGCAGCTGAAAGTTTTTCTTTAAGCCTTACCTTATTAGTTTTGTTTCTTTAAAGTGGCTTGCTTGTTTTTCTGTCAAAATTCATTTTAATCCTAATGCTGTGTGATCAGGCAAGTATCAAATTGGCAAATAACATAGCAAAATAAAATAATTTAATTCATTTTGATGTTATTTATAATTTGATTGCAATGACAATTTTTTTGTAGTTTGAGGTTCGCTTTCTGGCCACAACCTAAGGAATACTAAGGACGTATAAATGTGCCTTTGCTCATCTACAAATGATTCTCAAATCAATATAAGGAATTAAGGACGCAATAAAAGTAGAAGAATATGAATATGCCCCTGATACTGAGTCGATAAAATTTCCACGTTCTTTTATTTAGACTTGAATATTTTGTCATAAAAATTATGTTGATAAACCAACTTATTATAAGGATAAATTACTAAAAAATTCCTGTATGAATATTACACATAGACTACCAGACATTTAAATGCTTTTTAACACAAATTAACGCAATTTTTTAATTCCCATAACATTTTAAATTACACATGTTGATGTTTTAATTACTAACTGCAATTATCATAAATTGCACACATACCAACAAAAAAAAAACAAAAAACATACCATCTTTGAGCGTGAGAAAGACTGGTGCATCATGGTCTAGTATTAAATACAGTTTTATAGAAACTCTCGACTAAAATGCTGTGTGCCTATCTGTGGCATCGTACCCCCGTACAGATGAGCCTATTTTGATTTGTTTGTTGCCATTTAAAAAGTAATTTGATCGAGAGTGTTCTTAAGTATGTTTAAAGTTCAAGTTTTGGGTTATGCTCCCGAAACAACTAGAATAGATGATCTTTGAACGGTTAAGCAGATTTTCCTGAAACATAGCTAAGAACACTGTCGGTTTAATAACCTTCTGGAAAAAAAATTAAAATCGCTTCAGTCTTTGAGGACCTGATTTTTGTTGGAGTTGCTTTAAATTTTTAATTTAATATTATTTATAATTTTGTACGCGCAGCTATCAATGGAATAATTTTTTGTAGGAGTAAAAAATGTTGATATATATCCTATAATTGAGGTTTTAGGGCATAATTAGAAATTATTTAAGAAAAATACAGGATGTCCCAAAAGTATGGAAATCCCTGAAGATCTTTGATATAAGATCTTTGACCTAGGAATGATCTTGAAAGTCATGATCTAAGTCATACTTGAATGTAAAGTATTCCGCTCTTTCCAAATCCGAAAATAAAAATTTGGGTTCCTATTTTAAAAATCGATTTTCGGTTCGCTGTAGCTTTGAGGTTGACTTCAAGGTAAAATCCAAGCTCACCATTGGATTTACCGCCAAAAACTACGTCGGTATTAGGATATTTTTCATTTTTTCCCTATTAACTCGGAAGGATAGCTGGCTATCTCTGAATTATAATTCACAGACAACAAACGTTAGGTAGGCAAAATACTATGTTCGAGACGTAGTAATGTTAAAATACAAAAGCCAAAATATGCATTCATACCTAAAATAAATACGTCAAAGATTTTTTTCGAAAATTTTTTCTTCAGGCTTTCTCTTTTGAAAAAATACAAAATAAAAATAGTTTTGTTATAAAACTTACATTCAATCTTTCCTTTTTTGTAAAAAAAAAAAAAAAAAAAAAAAATTGACAACAACTCAATTTACGAAATGAATTTTTCCAAAAATTATCGTTTACAATCTATCATATAGTACGATACGGGACGATTCTAAAGCATATGTACCATACAGTTTGAATGTTTGAACTAAAATAACATCGAAAATTAATCGAAAATTTTCATAACATTCTATTTCGGTACGTACGTGAACTAGGCCAATACCGATAAGGTCTTTTGTTCATGTTCATATTTTTAAGATATGAATATACCATATTATATTCATTGCAATCATGATTATCAACATCATCTGGTGAGCCAAAAAAAGGACACAAAAGATTTATTCATAACACAAAAAATTCTTTTTTTTTTATTCAGTAAATAATAATTTTCATTGAGGAAAATTTCCTTTTATATCGCAGATAAAGAATATTATATATTGATAAAATTGTTTTTTTTTCGTTTTATTCATTCCATAAGTATTTTGTTTTTCTTTTTATAGCCAACAAAAATTTTGTATTGGGGGAATAAAAGGGGATACAAAACTTATCACTCGCCCCCAAACATAGTATAGTGAATATTTCATAAAGATATATTAATAATGTACCTACTTGGCATATAAAGACCATGATGGTACAGAATGTGTCAAAAATCAAAAAAAGCTACAAACAGTTTTGTTTTTGACTGTATAAATTTTAAGACTAATCCGTCAGCACTCCTATTATTTTAAAACTGAGCTGGATTTAAAACATAAATAACTTTTTTTTTTTCAAATGATTAATGCGGTTAAAATTTTTTCTATAATAATATAATTTTATCTATTTTCAAATTATGAATTTGAAAGTTTTTTATTTTTTTTTTTTAACATAACTACAGTTTTAAAAAATACATTCTTTTTAAGCCATTTAGAAATTATAATAATTTGTCCCATTACGAGACTAAAGATACAATGAAAAACAAATTTTCTTCAGAAATTTACGTGCCTATTGTTTGCTTTCGTTAGTTTATGGATATTCGGCTCTGTACGGTATAAATCTTTGAAATTTATTTTTCAAAATTATTGCAATGTCATAACATTTTTTATGATTTATTTATATTATAATTTTTATTGAAGGGATGATACCCATCCGCATCGCTGGATTTAAAAGTAAAGATAAAGATTGCTCTCTCTTATGACCTTTCTATAACACTCGAAATAATGGTAAGGATTGTTCTACACTGGTAAAATATATGTATGGTTTTTTTTTTTTAAATGTATAATAGTAATTATTCAGTGAGTATTCAGAGAAGATGGCCGTGAAATATTTTATATTGACTATTTTTACAGAAATCTGTAATTTATGGTAATGTCAAATAACTACTTTTACAGAAACTTCTTTAGGGTAATGTCAAATTAAATTAATTTTTAATTTTTTGTTGTTGTTGTTATTAATATATCTTTATAAATTATATCTCATGTGTTATTCTGGATTATGACCTATATTGCTGTACACTTTCATTAAAAACCATTCGCTAGATTTAGCGTGAAAGCGTTAAAAACAAACAAACAAACATGCTTAATTTGGCATTTATAATATATAGAGGTGGAGATTAATAGGTTTATTTATTTTTGAGTCATCTTGTAAGATATTTTTTCTAATATTTTGTTGTATGAAACAAAATAAACGAAGCCTGTTCAGAGACCATTCATATTTTATCTATCTATAAACTGTTTCATCGTTTATTTCTCATATCTTGGCATAATCTTGTATATTTTGACAATATTCATTTACCTTAATGTCCCAGAAAAAATGACTACAATTGGATTCAAAATAAAAATACTCTCCAATTTGTATTTATAGTATATTTTTTTTTTAATTCATACTTATCGAAAATAGCTTTTTCTCTTTTTTGTTGTTGTAGTTGCGCATGTCTGAAGGTCAGAGTGTTCAAAGATAGGCTGTCTTTACGCTCGAAGATGAGACATTGTTTCCTCCTTCCTCCTCAGTGTGATTACTTCTGGCCCAGGAATTCAGGTTACCTGCTGCAGAGACAGTGTCATGTAATAGCCGCAATAATTTAAATTAAAAGCCCTTTGTTCTCCCCTCAATCTAAGATTGGACTTTTGTAACTGACGGAAGTCTACTGATGCTTGCATGCGACAGCCTTGTGCCATTTCTAGCTAGCTACTCGACATCGAAATTCCCTAGAACCTGGAATATAATATGATAGATACAAAAAAATGTTTCAAGCAAAAGTTGTTGAACTCAAAAAGGGACATCTTAAAAAAAAAAAGATGTACTATAATACGACCGTCTTTTTTTTAGAAACTTTTTTTTTTCTATAAATCAAATAGATTCAGCTGCAGAAATCGACTTTCAAGTGAGAGAATTTGGATTCAAATTCTGCTTATTCTTTCCACATTTCGAAAAAATGATTCAAACAAAAATATTCATTATTTGTTAGCTACGAACTTGGGTTGACTTTTAGATTACTTTGCAGGTCGAATTCAAGGTCTTTTTGAAATGTCCCAATTTTATCAATATCTTTTTATTTTAAACATTATTCTATCCCGAATATCCAATCAATCTCTTATTATATGATGGTTAAGGAATTTGGAAGCATGCGGTAAAGTAATACAGTAGAGTTGTAATCCGATATCCCTATAACAGTAAATACAATGCATACTTATTATAAATAATCTTCATCAGTCCATATTCGAGCTAGTTTAAAATCACTTTGATATGTAATTTATTAAACTAAAAGGTACTGTTTAGTCCGTACGCTATAGTTAAATAAAATTGACGATTCGACACTGCCATGCAAAATTTTGTCCGATTACTGCGGATCTACTGTATCATAAAATAAGAATCTTACGACGTGCTGTCTTACATCGCCAGCTCAATAACTCGGGACAAGACATTATCAACAAAATTTTCATTGAGAGTCTTGAATAGATTCGATAAACAATGCAATTTTCGAATGCTCGAGCCATGATCAAACAGCAATTTTCTTTATTACCAAACTAAATCATATTTAAACTATAAACGTATCAAGGATGCAATAAATTTGCAGAGAAATAATCTGCAGAATAATAACGATTGGACAATCTGTGCTACTAATGGGAAATTGTAAGTCGAATTCGTATTTAAATTTTATTGCACTCTTTGAACAAAAAATTATATTTTACGATTTGTAAATTTTAAAAGTATGAATATAAATGTTATCATCTTAGAATCAAAAGAATATTAAAATATATGAACTGTATCTATTTAATTCCAAACTATAGTTTTCTATGCCAAAAAACACCCACTAAGATAATTTGAAACAAGATATAAGACGTACGTGTACATAATATTAGATATTATTCTCAATTTTGGTGCTTATTCTATATCAAATATAGATCGAATTTTATTAGACAGTCTAATTTAAAAAAAAAAAAAAGGGAAAAAAGAAGACAGATGAAAAATATGTATATAAAATATTATTATTAAACAGAAGTTATAGAATTATATGTATGAAGTTAAGAACGTGACAGAATATTCCACATATTTTTTATTTGAAATAGACGTGAATGCCTTTGAATAATGTACTATTTGTGAAGTATGATCGAATTGGGTTAATAACTGTTAACTTTCAAATGTTTACTACAATGGAAGCTTACTTATGTCTCAACTTTAAGCAAACTTTTTTAATGATTGTATAAAAAAATTTTTTTAAATAATTCTTTGTTTTAAATTTATAGGGGGGGGGCTTGTTTGGCAATACTGACCCCTCGGAAAGCCACTGTGTTACAATATTTAGCAAAAATTTAGTCTCGATGACCAGTGCTGATCATCAGTGGATATTTCCAACGGTAAAGTTTCTCGTGATAATTAACTTCGAAAAGTAAAACCCAGACAATTACAGAATTGCACTTTTTAACGTGTGAAAAAAAGAAAAAATTTTAACTGAAATTGTTATGATAATTAAAATCTCCATTAAAATCGGGGGGCCTCTAAGATTAAACATTTTTCCAAGGATAGAAAAGAGGTCCCGTGACTAATTACGCTATCATTAAATCTAAATTTGTTTTTTTTATGGCGCTAGAGGTTGCCATATTCAATGAATGTGACGAAGCATATAATCAGCGGACGATTAAGGCGCTTTTAACGATGCTTCATTTATCAAATTATGATAATTAGTTTAGAAGCTAGGAGGGAACAGATAAACACGTAACCCTCGCCATAGTATAGTCGGGGTAAAAATTGATAAAATTATTTGTAACTCTCGTATGTTAAATATCATTTGACGGCCATGAGTACTTAAAAAGATGATTTACAGTTGAAGATCAAAATTTGAGGTACTGCGAATTTGAAACAGTCAGAACACAATCTTACGCGTTCTGAAGTATTATCTCCCTAATTCGACGACGGTTTGCGAAAAGCTGCCAATAGTGCAAGAAATAGTGACTCCTCGTATGGCGATTACTTTTTCAAGCTTAAAATGCTCCTTACTTTTGCTACTTTGCTACAAAAACTGTAAGAAAAAAATAATTTCTTTACGCAAAGGAAGTTTTTTTTAGATGTGAAAATTTCTTGCGCAAAGCATTATTATTTTCCTTTTGATATTCAGCTAAAAAAACCAATTTTCCTGTGTGCATGTTCATTACGAATCATTTACATTTTTCGGAAAAGTATTATGAAAATATGAACGAAAGCAGAAGTCAAATATTTTCAATCAACTTTTACATATCCGAGTTTCATTCAACTTTAATACGCACTACGTAGTCAGTGAGGCGGTCGATCTGTCGGTTACAAGAGGTAATCTTTTATGTCATATGATTTCTAGAGTTACATGATCATCTCGGCTCGTAATATAATTTTACTTCAAACAAAAAAAAATTTTTCTTTTATTTTTGCTCTGTTCTCATGAAAAGTTTTTTCATTATTAGCGTTTTTTTTATTCGCGTTGGTTGAACAAAACAAAAATGTTGAAATCAAATGAAAGAACTTGGGTCGTGTAATTTGTTGAATACATAGATGATATAAAATGGTACGGTTACCGCTATAAAGGTACACGCAAAAACTGGGAATAGCGCATTTGTTCATTTTCAACCAATTTATAGTTTCAACTAGCAGATACCCGCCCGCTTTCTCCTTTCAAAACAAAGACTGTCACGTTATAGCCTTCACTTATCCCCCTTTTCGTTCACAATTTTATGGATTTAAATTTTTTGGTGGGGAACTATATGTTTTTTGAAAATTAATGGTTCAATCATTAAGTTAACCTGATTTTTGTACTTTTTGGAAAATTCCCCCATCCACTGAGTTTCATCAAATTACAAAACAAAAATTTTTTTAGATTTTCTTGATCTTTTCAAAGGATTTGCAAAGGTACGTACCCCTTAAACAATTGCAAAAAAACGAGAAATTTTTGTTTCGATAAAACTCAGTATATAAGATAATTTTGGCCAAAAAAGTACAAAAATTGGGTGCATTTGATGACTGATCGAATAGTTTTTGAGATACGGACAAAACTCGATAAAGGTATTGCGATATCTCAGAAACTGTGTATCCAATCATTAAATTAACCGGATTTTTATACTTTTTATATCAAAATTACCCCACCCATCGAGTTTTATCCAATTCCAAAACAAATTTTTTTTGCGATTTTCTCGATTCTTTCAAAGGGGTAACCCCACGGTTCTATGTAATTTTAGTAGGGATGTAATATAAAGTCCTACTTTAGACGAGGGGGTGTATCACTCAGGGGGAAGCAATGTGCCTACTTTTGATTGGCTGCGGCTCTCATTTGCAGGAAATTCCAATAGAACGACAATATTTCGTATGTTTTAGATTTTAATATTTCTATATCCATGGTTTTCGATTGCCTCAAACAATATGTCTGCTTTTGATTGACTGCGGCTGTTCGCACTCTCAATTGCAGGAAAATTTAAATGTATAGTTCAGTTTTAGCACTTTTTCTTATAAAACATCCTAGAACATCAGGAAAAAAAACATTTTCAAGCATTTTTCATGTAGATTATGAATCTGTATGCGACGATACCGAAAAATTCTTCAATTCAGGAAAATATGCTTTTTGAAAATATGAATTTTCTTGGTTAATACAAGTTATATTTTAAGCCTAAAATGGAATATATGGGTTAAGTTAATTAAACATATGTTTTTATGGTATTTTATTTACCTTATTTATTATTAAATATATTAAAAATATACAAAAATTATAAAAATATATTCAATAAAATAATATTTTTAAATATTTAAGTATTAAGTAGGTATCAAAACAAATATGGCGTCAACAAGTGACATCTACCTTGTTTGTGTATACAAAATAGGGTTGACGACACAATTGATGGATAGTATGAAAGCCTAAAACAACAATTAATCTACGATACTCATGCTAACTCGATCCCGTTAAAAGTACGATTGACATCAAATCACAGAGTGAACGCAAGGGCCAAAAAACCCGCAGACCCGTCCTAACTCGACCCCATTAAAGGCATGGCCAACCCGTGGATCGCAGGGTGAATTCAATCACAGAATGAACGCAAGGGCCAAAAAGCCGCAGACCCGTCCTTACTCGACCCCATTAAAGGCATGGCCAACCCGTAGATCGCAGGGTGAGTTCAATCATATGGTGAACGCAAAGGCCAAAAATCTTACGAGCTCGTGCTAACTAGACTTCCTTAAAGGCATGACCAACCTGTGGTACACAAGATGAACGCAGCCATTTGCCTGTTGTTTGTCTCATGCGTTCACCATGTGATCTACGGGTTGGCTATGCCTTTAATGGGGTCGAGTTAGGACAGGTCTGCGGGTTTTTTGGCCCTTGCGTTCATTCTGTGATTGAATTCACCTTGCGATCAACAGGTTGGCCATGCCTTTAATGGGGTCGAGTTAGGACGGGTCTGCGGGTTTTTTGGCCCTTGCGTTCACTCTGTGATTGAATTCACCCTGTGATCAACAGGTTGGCCATGCCTTTAATGGGGTCGAGTTAGGACGGGTCTGCGGGTTTTTGGCCCTTGCGTTCACTCTGTGATTGAATTCACCCTGTGATCAACAGGTTGGCCATGCCTTTAATGGGGTCGAGTTAGGACGGGTCTGCGGGTTTTTGGCCCTTGCGTTCACTCTTAGATTTGATGTCAATCATACTTTTAACGGGATCGAGCTAGCATGAGTATCGTAGATTAATAGTTGGTTTTAGGCTTTCATACTATCCATTAATTGTGTCGTCAACCCTATTTTTGCATGTTTACACAAACAAGGTAGATGTCACATGTTGACGCCATATTCATTTTGAAACTTAATACTTAAATATTTAAAAATATTATTTTATTGAATATATTTTTATAATTTTTGTATAATTTTAACACATTTAATAATAAATAAAGTAAATAACGACCTATTTTTAATTAATTTAATACAGTTATTCATTTTTAGGCTTGCAAATATTAACCAAGAAAATTGAGTATATTTTCCTGAATTAAAGAAAAACTGTGAGTTTTTCGGTATCGTCGCATACGGTTTCGTAATCTACGTAAAAAATGCTTGAAAATGTTTTTTTCCTGATGTTCTAGGATGTTTTATAAGAAAAAGTGCTAAAACTACCAAACTAAAATCTTTTACCCTAAAGAAAAAGATAGAATAGTAAAGTATTTTTTTAAAAATAAAATTGAGAAATTAATTACAAATATAATATTTTTAGCTAATTACCCTTGAATGAAGGGATATACCTTTAATATTCCTATGACTGACTAATTACCTAAAGAATATATCGTAAATAATTCGTAAAATAATAAAATTAAAACTTCACTAATTTAAATTAAGATTAGGTTCACGGGGTACATAATTCAATACATAAATAAGTAAAAACTTCCACAAATAAATTTTTACATTAATTCCATATTTAAAAAATTCTATAATACGTTGAAATTTTGTATTGAAAATTAACCGACGTATTTTCGAGACATTTTTTAGCCTTCTTTTGAATTTCTTTCGTTAACTTATAATAGTTGTAACGTACAGGATTGGAGATTGAATATTCACTAAATTGAATAGAATATTGTTGCGTTTAGGTTGCTTATATCGTTGAAAAAATTGTTTTAAAACAAGCATAAATACTTCACGTATTTATATTTCTTTACAAATTTTACTTTTCTTTTGAATGTAAGATTATTTATTTATGTTGTCCACACACGTCAACCATATGTCAAACATGTTTCCATGCTTACAAACGAATCAAAAACACTTAAAGAAGGCTTTGAGCATACTTTCAGCATGCGCCTAGTTAACAGCCAATAGAAAGTAGGCCAATGATACCCTGCCCTTATCTCCTGAGTGAGACTCACCCCACTCGGTTATACTCCATCCCTTATAAAATATTCCTATTTCCATGGGTAACCCCTTTTTTATCTCCAATTTCGATAAAACTCAGTATTTAAGGTAATTTTGACCCAATAAGTATACAAAAATCGGGTGCATTTGACGACTGATCGTATAGTTTACTATCTTGGGCGATTTGAAATATTTTGCCTGTACCCTTTTATTTTTTTTACCTTCTTCTTGCTTTTAGTATTGAACGAACATAAGGTTTAGTTTTCACATTAATTATAAATTGAGATAAGTCTCTCTGTCTCTCTTTGGTAAAACAAAATTATTATTGTACATTCAATTACGAAATTTTTTTTTCTTTCGTTTGAAATGAAAAACTTTAGTTGATATTTGATATTCATATAAAATTCAACAATTTTTTTACTATTTTCAAAGGATATAAAAATTTTCTTGTTTAATCGACTTTAAAAAAGCAGCAAATTTTGTAGTATATAATTTATATTTTTTTATGTTTTTCTAATTTTGTTTGAAAGGTAAACTTGCTACGGTATTTTCATCTGTCTTGTATCTTATCAGAGAAATTCTTATCAACTGAGCTTAAAAAAATAACGTCTTTAATTTGGCGTATGCGAGTTTGTTCACGAACATAAAAAAATCCTTAGGCATAATATTTGGACGTGATTTTGATTTTCGAGCTAAACTTGTTACTTTCAGGAAGATATTTAAAGATTAAAGGAAAAAGAGGTGTCGTGGAACACCTGGTAAGAACTATGCCCCAATCTTATCTTCGTACGTTATAAATGTAGCGTTTACTTTTTTATTTACAATATATTTTTCTGAAAATTTAAGGTATTAATTTTTGCTGCTTTTAGTTTTTACTGCATCAATTAATTGTAATATTAGTTTAAAACAGACATACTTCTGATTTAATAGTCAAGCTAATATGTGCGTACCTTCAGTTGGTTTTATCAGGATATTTATTATGACATACCATAAAATTTCCTTGTGTTAATTTAAATTATCTGTATTATCTTTGTATATTCTATTTTTGTATATTCTCAAAATTCACGACAAGCTGAATCGCTGAAAAAAGTTTTAGTTTCTTAGGTGATTTAGGTGAAAATGGTTTCTGGTGTCGTTTTTTTTGTTGTTGTCCTTTTCTTTTGTTTTACCTCTCAATCAGCAAACAAATCAGAAGGATAACGTGCGATAAGGAACATAATTCCAAAAATTACATTTGTTTAAAAAAGTTAAACAAAAACAATATTTAAAAGAGTTAAATGTACTATAAAACTTATTTAACAAAGCTTTGCAGATTAAAGGAAATATATTGTAAGAAAATCATCCACAATAAGTCTTTATTAAAAAAAGTAATTAAAAACAAGTGAAAACAAACAATTGACTGAGTTAATTTTTGAAATACCATGCATAGTCAGTGTTGATTTCTTTATTACCTTACACATACAAACATGTGACACATACATAACTTAATAATCAAGTATAGTACATATTATAAAATTTCCGCCTAGTTGTCGCCCTCACGGGTAAACAGTGATGTTTACGAAAAAATCAAAAAGTTGTTTAATTTTTGATAAGGAACATTTTTTACATTTAAACTTTTGTTCTATCTCTAACGGTTTACAAGATGGATCCTACGGACCCAAGACCCAATTGACCCATGATGCTCATTTACGAACTTGACCTCACTTTTTACGTCCTGAGTACGCTATAAAAATTTCAGCTTGATATCTTTTTTCGTTTTTGAGCTATCGTGTCCACAGACGGACGGACGGACGGACGGACAACCGGAAATGGACTAATTAGGTGATTTTATGAACACCTATGACAAAATTTTTTTCCTAGCATCATTATGTTTAAGCGTTACAAACTTGGGACTAAACTTCATATACTATGTATATTTCATATATGCATGGTATAAAAATTTAGAATATTATCTTCGAATCTCTACTAGTCTTATCAGTCGAGATTCATTTCACCTAAATTTTGAAATGTTTTGAAATTCTTTTAAAAGGGTATGCGAATAAATTTGAAATAAATTGTATTATTTTCTTAAAAATGTAGGAAAAAGTTTGAATAAAAGTGGCATTATATATACCATCTTTGTTAAATCTCATTTATTGTGAAAAATCTAATATGAAGCAGCAACTTCCATATTCAGATAACAAATTTTAGCAATTTGAATCACAGGTCATAACTATAAAGTTATCCATACATAATCAAGCACTTGCAAAAGCTGTATACAAATCGTTAACTTTTTCGTTAACTTTTGACACAATATGGCATACAACATGATAGCTAGAAAAAATCTCAAGCCTGGAATTAGGAAGTTTTAATACTCTGGAAATATCAAGAGATAGTCAAAGAGTTTTATTATCGGCTATACAGATTTTATTTCGATTTTATTTAATATTTGATTATTATCAGAATTAGAGGTAAAAACAGTTTTTCTAAAGAAAAAAATGACATCATTTTTGTTGTAATCATGGAATGTTCCTGCCTTTTACAACTCACTCCCGCTCTGCTGTTATGTTGAGAGAGTAGTGTCCCGCTCAATTGTCCCGCTATAGTTCATCCACCATGTTGAGGCAAATGTAGCGGTCATTTTCTAATCACAGAAAGATGCAAGGTGTTAATATTTTGGTCAAGTAAAAGAATATTTTAGCGAATATTGTAAAAATGATATAAGGATATAAGACTTCTGGTGACTTCTGGTGACTTCATGATAGAAGCATGATAGAAGACTTCTGGTGACTTCTGGCCTTCATTATTCCGTTACATAAAAAACTTGATTACAAAAACAATAACGCTAGACATTTCTTGGAATATTACATGCCAAACTTTTCTTACGTATCGTTTTAGCCATATTCTCAGTAATCTTGTGACGTCCTGGTGATTGTCATTTCTCATTGATCTTATTCCAGATCAATTATCCTTCATGGTAAGGACTGAATCATGCTCTTCATATTATCGACTAAATTTCAACATATTTGAGTTGTTTTATTTGCCCATCACCTATATGAAAGTATAAGCCATTCCAATATCCCTTCTTTAAATAAAAATTTTAACACTCTATATCTAGAAAAAAAGACTATAAGTATATTGAGAAATTGTCATTATTTTAACCTTATTTACCATTCGATAGGGCTCTGATGCTTTTATACTTTGAACTACCACCCTAAGTATAGAGGTAAATAAGATTTGTTCGAAAATAATTGTACTCCGAATGTAAGTTACATAGAATTTTCAACAAAACAAAGATTCAAAACAGCCATAATACTAACTAAATGTAACATATTCAAGAACATATTATACATGTATATTGTATATATACCATATCTTGTACTTGTGTTAGGTACTGCACTAAAAATAAAAATCTTTTTAAAAACATTGTTTGGGAAAACTTTTTATTTCGAAACAAATAAATGTATTTTTATTTTTTTACCATGTATATGAAATATATCAAGGTATACTAAGTTTAGTCCCAAGTTTGAAACGCTTAAAAATATTGATGCTATGAACAAAATTTTAGTATAGGTGTTCATAAAATCACTTAATTAGTCCATTTTCGGTTGTTTGTCTGTCGGTCGTCTGTTCTCTGCCCGTCTGTCATCCCTATGACTCAAAAACGAAAGGAGATATCACGATGAAATTTTGATAGCGTGCTTAAGACGTAAAAAGTGAGGTCGAGTTCGTAAATGAGCAACATAGTTCAATTGCGTTTTGGGTCAACGGTTTACAAAATGGGTCCTACGGATCCATTTTGTAAACCGTTAGAGATAGCTCAAAAGTTTAAATGTAAAACACGTTCCTTTTAAAAAAATAAATAACTTTTGTTTGAAACATTTTTTCGTAAATACCACTGTTTACCCGTGAGAGCGCAAATTATGCGCAAATTGTGTAGTATGTATTATATGGGTATATCCGTTACATACATACGACATGTATGTATGTGTAGTGTGACAGAGTAATCAACACTGTCTATACATGGTATTTCAACTATTTACTCAGTCAATTGTTTGTTTGCACTTGTTTTAAATAAAAAATGTACATTATTATTTTCCATGTACTAGGGAAATTTTTTATATAGAAAAATATCTACTTACTATCTTAGTATTGATTTTAATGTTGTTTTACTTTACTGAAAAACTACTTAAAACTTTACTAAAAATAATAATAATGATTATTATATACAAAATATATGTAAGTACACATTAATGAAAAGAAAATTGAACTTAAAGCGGCTTCTAATTTATATTTTGTTCACTGACTCATGAAAATTTAACGAACTGAGTTATCAATTAGGAATAAACAGATTTTAATATTGAAACTATGTTCCTTATCGCTCGATCTTTATTACTGGTTGGGGGTTAAACCCAAAAAAACTGCAACAGACACAAAAAACCGACATCCAGGTTACCTAGGAAGCTAAAACTTTTTCAATCGATTCAGGTTGCCATGAATTTTAAGAAAATACGAATATCTTTTTATAACGGTCAATTTGTATTTTTTGTCAAAATTTTATGTTTTATCATGTAAACAAATTGAGTTGTGAAAGTTATCAGAAGTTAAAGAAAACAGATAATTTAAAGTAAGTACAATGCAATTTTTATGTTATGTCATAATGAATATCCTAATAAAACCAAACGTAATGTACTCACATATTGGGTTTACTACTAAATCAGAAGTATGTCATTTTTAAACTAATACTACAATTATTTCATACAGTAAAAACTAAAAGTAGCTATAAAGTTAAATTCTTTAAAAAATCAAACAAGTATTTGACTTACTAATTTAAATTTTCAGAAAAATATCTTGTAAATAAACAAGTAAGCGCTACAAAATGTACTAATTTACGAAAAGAATATAGTTCCTACCCCTCTAGATTTTTTTAATTTATTTATTTGAATGGTAATTTGGTTGAGTTTGTTTTTAGCTTTGTTTCAAGAAAATCTTCTCCGCCATTTGAAAAAAATCACCGCTTTTTGAGTAATACTCGGCCGTGGAACCGTAAACTTGAACTTGAAACTCAGCTAAGAACACTCTTGATCAAATTATCTTTCAAAAAAAAAATCAAAATCTATTCATTCGTTTGAGAGGTACGATTCCACAAGCAAACACTAAGGTACACAGACAATTTAAACTTACAACGACCTTCTTTGTTCTTTGGAAGATAAAAACTTTAGATAAAAAATTGCAGTTGCAAAATAAAAGTTATCCAAAAGTATATAACATCGCAAAGTGAATACAATAATTTCCTTATATTATAAAACCATTTGATACTTATCTTTTTTCGTTATGAGTATAAGAATGGAATCAGTATATAACTTTAAAAAAAATTGGTAAGATATTGAGAATTTATCAGATTGACCTATCACCATTTTTGGAAAATAATAAAACACCACTTATCTCTAGCTTCAAACTGTCGAAGAATATTCAACAGAACTTTATATGACAGCTCAACATAGATCAGGGTTACAGGTAGGTTATCTTCAGGCCAGATTGACTTAGTGATCCTACTGTTGGAGAAAACTATTCGATCTTATAGAACAAAAAATACAGTTGAGAATAAATAAATAAAATATCCTCATAAGACACCCAGCTCCTCTTGCTTATTAATGTCGTGTCGTGCTGGAACTGAAAAATTTCAAAACCCTTTTTTTCCAGAAAGGTAATTGTTTTTTATTCGTCGAACGTTTTGTTTTTAAAAAAGCTGTACAATCTTTTCTGAAAATTATAATGTTAATATTACATATATAATTTAATTGATTTTACTTGTCTATAAAATAAAATTTTCAAAACTTTCTTTTCACAATAAAAAATACAATTGTCATTACAATAAAATAAAAAAAAAAGTTTGAAAGTTGTACAAAACATAAATTTATATTTATTTTCTTTCTAAGCTAATTTTTTTATATACTTAATATTTTTATAACTTTAAAGTCATAAATATTAATTTTTTGGTAGATACCTATTTTTAGAATTGTGTGTAGCATATTATTTTATACATTTTTAAATCTCTGATGTTTCATGTTAATTACATGTAAAATAAATGGGCTACATGATTTATAGGAAAATTTAACAACTTTAAATCGTAAAATTTTTATACACATTTTCACATTAAAATTAAATGGTTTGGGGTAGGTTAAAGTCTATTCAAAAATTATGTAAACGGTTTTTATGGAAATTAATGGCTTTTCTTAAATAAGAAATAGTGACACACTTGTTTTTAATAAGGAATTTCCACATGAGAACTAGCAAACCAACTAAAAATAAATAAATTTTATAGGCTCTGCCATGTTTCAAAATAAATTCTGGGATAGGACGGAGCGCAGGAAAACAAGGTCTGCGAGAAATGATTGAAATACGTTCGTGATTTTCTAAGTTAAATTGGGAAATTTTAGAATTTTTCATTTTGGCCAATTAAAAATATAGTAAAGTGGTTACCGTGTCGCCCTATTAGCTTAGTTGGTCCGCGGTATGCTTAGGGTACGGGGTTCGATTCCCGCCGTCGCAACAAAAGTTAATTTAATTCATAGTTGTGAAGGGCTGGTGTAGTGCATGGTATTATATACATGCAGGAGGTGCACTCAGCCTCTGAAATTGAAGAGCTGATAAATGAAATTATCAGCGGCAATCACAAGGGGCTCTATATCCAAAGTGTGTCTTTCGTGGACAGCCAATATAACCTAACCTTACCTAACCTAAAGTGGTTACCATGTGGCTCACAAAACTTTTCTTCTTAAAAATGTGGATAACCAACTAAGATTTAAGTTTTTTCTTACTGTATACAAGACTGATATATTTTTCGGTTGAAATACTTTGGTGAAATACTTTCAGTTCACTTTCTCAAGCGAGAATGAGATAGTCAGATACATTTGACTCAGACAAGGGACTACTTAGATACTCTCAAGGTCCTCTTAATGTTGACCGAACAGTAGGTACACGGTAATTTTATAATACACTCTAAATTTTTTTAACAAAACTTAAAACTTTTAATCTTTAAATAAATTATTTTTATTTGTTTCAGGTAAGAAAATTATCGGAAATGACAACACAAACAGAAAGAAAAAAAAACACAACAGAAGGTACAAAACTTACATTTTTAAACATTTATGAATTTCATTTGTTTACAAAAATTAAACAATTCGTTCCCTATGTTTTCAATAAAATTCAATACTACGTTAACCTAATTTCAATAATAAGTATTGAGAAAACATCAATCAAAATTATTTCAATCATAAAATAAGTACAAATCTATTAAAATCATTTAAAAATAATTTTATTAATTTAATAAATAACACAATGCATTTATTTTAATATTAACTGTTCTAAAAACGATGGATACTCCCATTCTGTGGTTTCGAACAATTTGGTTCGAAAATTTCTACGCAAGGTGGCCATTCTCTTTTCATCAAAATCGGTTCAATAGTTTTTCAGTACTAAACTTAAACGTGTATAAGTGATAGTTTATTACGTACAAATGTAAACCTTAACTCACTAAAAAGTAAAAAATAAAATTTTTGCAAACAATTGAACCAACTCCACAAAAATGTACGAATAAGTAAAAAATAATTTTAAAGTTCCGGCTCAAATCCATAATTTCCTTGTGAGTAACAAGTGGCTTTCTGATTCTTACGAATTAGGTTCATACACATTTCGTTAAAAATATATATTTGTCTTGAAGTAGTACCTTTTAGTCCCTAAATTTCCTTTCAAACGAACAAACAAAAATTTCAAAATTGATCGACCATTGGCAGAGAAATCCTTGAGCACATAAAAAAAACATGCCGGTGAACATAGAACTTTCTTCTTTTCTTTGAACTCGGTTAAAAATTAACTCGCATTTTTCACGACGTATGAAAATCGTATGAAACACAAATTCGACCAATATTTTATTTTCCAAACAAAGGCTGTGAATTAAATTTTTCATGATTATTTTGTTTGTCTTCTTGAGTTAAGAAAATTCTTTACAACAAGAAAAATGGCACGAAGTTTGAAACTGTCGAAACAATTGAAAATAGTTTTTTGTTCATAATATTGACTTCCACGTAGGGGAAGATTGGGGACCCCCGGAAGGCGGATAAAAAATCAACCCTCCCTATAAAACGCTCTAAAATAAACCCTCGAATCACGGCTAAACCTTCAAACTTTATAACCAAAGTTACCTTAAAAAATACGAAGAATGAAATAAGTAAATTTTGGAACAATAATTGACAGCGTTTTATTGTCGAATAACTAAGATTTCATAAAAATTTTATGAATTGGCGCCACCTCTTAGTTTTAACTGTATTGTGTTATGTTTATAAATATTTAATACACAGATTCTATTATTATTAAATATTATTACAGTAGAGTCTTGATAGTCCAAACCGTCTAGTAGTCGAAACACTTTTCACTCGACCACATTTTCTATATAAAGGTCTCTATCAATTAACGAAAAATGATACGGTTTGTTCGATATACAATTCCAATATTTACCAGTAATTGAAATTCCTCCGGCTTTAATTGAGTAACGATTATCGAGACTCTATTGTATTATTATTTATTAACAACATGCTTATGAATGATAATTACTCAATTTATATTCACTCATATGCATACATATACATTAAAATATGTATTTTAATAATTGATTATTATAAATTAAATGATAATTATTATTAATTTGTTATTTATATAGCACTTAATTATGTTTAAATATTTACTATTATGGACAATGTATATATACTGTGTTTAGAACAAACAAAGTGATTAATCAAATATATATTTATTGGTATTATACAGAGATTGACCAAGAAAAGTGGGTCAATTTAGTGAAAGAATTGTTTATGGGTTCGCAAATTGTTTATAAATAACGTCAGCACTTGGCGTTATAAGCATGCTGCTCACGCTTCATTTAAAACAAAAATAAATTTTATTTTTCAAATAGTATGTGTGGTTGAAACTTTTCCATCATCGTATCATTTTATCTATTGTTGAGGCATTAATTTTACACATCTTCAGTTTTATAAATATATTTTTTTAAAGTTCTTCCTGTTTTTAAGTCCTGTAAGAATTTCTCTCATCACAAGAGTAAAGATGTTAAGCAAAAATATAATAACTTCGGAAAATTTCGGGAGTAATTGTGTATGTTCGTTAGTTCAATATAAGTCGTACTCAGTAAATTAAAAAAACTTGTGATAGAAATATGGTGAAATTAGTTAAAATGAATTTAGATTATTTAGATTATGTCTCTGCTCTAATATTTTCTCTCACAAACATCATTAAAAAATACGTAATGCAACTATTTTTAATTAGTTAGTCCATTCAAAAATAAATTTATTTAAAATTATGTAGAGGGTATGACATACAAAGACAAAGAATATTTAACGCGCAAAGTATTTGACACATGTGCAGAACACGTGAGCAAATCTTTCATCACAAGACCAAAAATTATCGGATAAGTAAACCGTGTAGATGTTAAAACCAAGATCAGATTTAACTTACGACTTGACCGTCTAGGCTGATGCTTTATGTCACGAGTTATCTAGATTAACTAGATTACTTATTTCTAGATAATATCTAGACTAACTAAGAACTACTAAGAACTAAGACAACAGAAAGATTAATTTAAATAAAAATTATTCAGAAATTGAGATTAAATTAATTAATTCGGAGATAATATTTTTATAAATTATTTGATAAAACATGTTAGTAGGCTTGATTCCTGTGCCAGAATGCTCACCAACTGAAAAATATTTTAAAAGATCAAAAGGAATTTTAATATTCCTTCAATTAACCTTAGATTCTCAAAAACCCTTTTTTTGTCAATATGAACTTTTTATGAGCATTTTCTGACTTTGTGAATAGTTTTAAGCTTTGTGAATAGACTTAATTTATAGTTTGTGTAAATTGCGTCGGTTAACATCTCACAAACTGCTGTCCCAATCGTCAAAAACACTCGATTTTTGTAGTTTCTAGACCAAAATCCTCCAGACTATCTGAATATATCTAGACTATCTGAATAATCTGAAGAAATATATCTCTCTTCCTTTAATTCTGTACAACTTCTTTTCTAATCGAAAATTATTAAAGTTTCTTACGGAAGAAGAATTTTTTATGGAAATGAAATACAAGCTTGTGAAATTATATCAAAATATACTCAAATAAATAAAGTTCTAAATCGATGTTATTATTGAATACATTTTCTCTTACACCCATAAGTTTGGAATCTCATGGACCATATAACGTGAATTTTACGAAAGCACAATTTCAATTATTCCAATACTCACTTTTTTACCCTCTCAGTATACTTTTATTATTTATCATGATAATATTTATTATAATATTAAAATATTTTCTTTTATTATTGAATGGAGAATATGATTGAATTGATTTTATCAGTCAGTCTATGGTATAGCAATAACTCCATTGCACGCATAATTTAATTATAATTTTTATTCACTAATTAATAAATTAATTAATTGATAATAATATAATTATTAATTGTAATGAATAGATTCATTTAAATTGTCATAATAAAGTAACGAGAATATTTTTCTGATAAAATTTATTCAATTTTATTATCATCAATCAAAATCAGAAATATTATTATTAAGTCAATCATCAGTTAGTGAAGCAAAATAAAATTTATTAATTAACGTAGATGTCTTTATTTTTAATAATTAGCGGAAATATCGTCACTGTAATTCTCAAAGGTAGTATTTCAAAAATTTACTTTTAATTTTTAACTTCCCAGAGGAAGTTATTGTAATGGGGCCGATTTTGAAATTCTCCAGTTTTACATATTTCCGCGGTTTCAAGGCCAAAATATCCGAATTAAACCTTTTCAATGTGGTGTGTGTGTGTGTATGTGTGTGTACGTATGTGCGTATGTTCGTTCAGATTCATTCGCCTCGATTATCTCACGAACCAGTTATGACATTAACACGTGACTGGGCTTCTTCGACGCGTAATGCCGCGCTGGAAAAAACTGAAAAAACAAAATCTGCAAAGTGGATAAACACATTATTTATCTATGGAGATAATGATCGTTCCAGCATTTTTTTAATGTTTTTCCCTCTCCGGGTAGTTTTTCATGTGGACTACAGGGGTCGCACTCACACGACTTCAGTACCATACCAACTATGTACTGCCAATTTATGATTTCAAGTTTCGTTCTGCGTCAGTTTTCGATTATGAAATATAATTGACCCTTAGCTGACCCAAGGTGAATAATATTTTCTTAGCAAACCCAAAACAAACACAATTCTTTTTATATGCCTTTAAGGATAAAATCTCAAAAATCTTGATCGAAAAACCTAAAAAATCTTGAAAATTGTGGCTCGTTTCAAATGCCGATATAATTTGGAAAATGTTATTATTCTCAAATTTTTCGAACATTAAAAATATTATTAAAACAAAAAACAAATGCTCTCACTTCAATGAATTCATACTTAGTTCCATGGAAATTTGTCTAGTCACATATAATCTTGTTGGTTGAATGAAAAACTAATATTAAAACAGCTTTTAAACTAATAACAAAAGTACCATTTTATTTACTTAGAGAAAAGTTTATCATAAAATTCTTGGTAAAATAATTAAGCCGGATTTTCATGGGGGTTTGTTTGTAATGAATAAAAAACTGGTCGAATTTTATTTTGTATATTCGTTGTGTGCGTAGTCATGGTAGGGATAATAAAATCGATGCCAGCGCTTTAAGTGAAAAATTTTGGAGATAAAGTGGGCTGTTATGACTAATTTGCAATTATTTACATGTTAATGATATAGAAACTGTCAAATTAAAATGATTGAAAAACACTAATTAATTAAACTTAATGCATTAAAAATTGTGAAAATAAGAAATCAAATTGTACAAATATTATTTTTCAAATGTTAATTATCGTAATTATTTATTTAAATTTGTGAAACAAGAATATTAAATTTTAAATGTAAGTTTTCAATGCAATCCACACAATTATATATGCATCCATTAATTCTATAATTAAAGTAGTGTATCGTTGTCATGGAAACGAAATTCACGCTCGGAGCGAATACCTCGTAATATCCTCCATTTCAAACGAGTATCGTTTGATTAGTATTAAAAGAATCCGAAGATGATTCTAAATTTTTTTTTTTTTTTTTGGGAAATCTTTTCGGTAAAGTCGTTCAAATAATTTGGCAGAATCTATAAACCTAGAAATTGTCCGTAGAACTGTAAAACTTTGAATGAATTAAAAAACCTTAAAGAATTTTTTAAGAACATGCGTGATTTTAATGGACAATATTGTTCGATGGTATTTTTTTATAAAGTTGATATAGCCTAGCGAAGCGCACGGGTACCATTTAGTTTATTATATTTAATTTTATGTAATCCGATTATTTCTAGACAATTGTATTTCAACAAAAACAGTAGCTATATTGTTCATAATCTGAAAATTTCCAAAGATTTTTATTTTCAATTGAGGTTTGTTTTTTCAAAACTTTAATTTTCCTCCTATTATAGCTTGTGTAAGGAAAACATACTAAATCCCCTTTCTAATCATTACATAATATTAGAATCATTCTTTAAAAAATATTTAATGTCAACAATATTTTTTATGTCTGGCAAAAGAAGTGTATTGTTTTAGACCTTTGAGGATGTTATTTTATAGCGTGTCCATCTGTGTATCCGTGATGAACCGATTTGGGTTTTGTTTTGGGTGAAAGGTAATTAGTTCTACGCTTTCATAGAAAGATCCTTTTTTGTATCTATCCATACATATAAAATGCTTTGTCCTGAATGACAGAAGGATTTTTGCACAGCCTAAACCTATGTCCGTAGAGACCTGAAACTTGGAGAGTGTGCCCTTTGTATGACGTAGGCATTCGATAGGATTTTCCAATATTCGATTCCCAAGGGGTGAAAAAGGGGATGTGAAGTTTTCATATGGAAAACCCATGTTAATAATTTTATAGATAAATATAGATCAACGTTTGCGTGTTTGTCATGTTACTATAGTTTTGTATGAAAACGTAGTATGAAACTATATTTGATCGTTGTACGTAATATTTGAAACAATGATTATATAGTTGTATCCTGAAAGTTGAAAAAATCAAGATCAGTGGATGGGGTAATTTTGATCCAAAAAGTATAAAAATCAGGTTAATTTAATGATTCGATGCAGAGTTTCTGATATATCGTAATATCTGTATCAATTTTAGTCCGTATCTCAAAAACTATTCGATCAGTCATCAAATGCACCCGATTTTTGTACTTCTTGTGTCAAAATTACATTATACACTAAGTTTTATCAAATTTAGAGATTCAAAAAATTTTTCGATTTTTTGTAATTTTTTAAGGGGCACTTTGAAAAAATCGAAAAAAACACACAAAAAATTGTTGTTTTGGAATTTGATGAAACTCAGTGAATGGGGTCATTTTGATCCAAAAAGAATAAAAATCAGGTTATTTTAATGCTTTGACCTAGAGAAAGTTACAATGAGTATCATTTTCAAAAGAGTTCCCCACCAAAAATTAAAATCCGTGGGAAATTCCGTGCTAGTATACATATAAAATGAAAATAAAACTATTATATATTAAAAAAATTTGTGTCGGAGGTTTCTCTAAATTATTTATCTAATAGTATGCTGGGTATGTAACCCCTAAGCGAATAAAATTAAGTTATTCATCGTATTTGAAAAAATTCCTTAGCAATACATTCTGTGAGCTAAATTTTTCAGCTTAGGGCTTCCGTTAGGCTATGAAGTCTTAATAGGCAAACTTTTCTTCTAAAAATTATGGAAAATGTTTCTTTTGGGAAATAATTTCTTACCATCCATCTAAATACATCAACTTGTATATTAAAATTGAAATTTAATTTGATCTCGTAACTTATTTCATTTAACTTTTCATTATCCTTCAATAAATAAGTTCTATACATATAAAAAAAAAGTCCTACAACAAAATAAATTTTTCTTTTGATATGAAGAATAAATTAATATTTTCATATTCTCTAAAGTTAATTGAATCACATTGTGATCATATTATAATAAAAAGGGCCTTATCACATATGCTTTTGTCTTTGATATCTAAATAATCAAAATTAAATTTTATGTTAATGAGAATTTGAAATGTTTTTAAACTTTTCGATATTATATTTGTATCGTAAAATAAAATGGAAATTTAATTTTAACAAGTGAAAACAAACAATTGACTGAGTTAGTTGTTGAAATACCATGTATAGGCAGTGTTGATAACTCACACATTTCACATACATACATATCTGACATATTTAACTGATATTCTCATATAATGCGCAAGTGTTGATGCGCAATTGTTTGTTTTTTTTTGACGTCACGTAAATAACAAAAGACATTCACTTTGATATTCCTAATACATACTATAAAATTTGCACCTAATTAACGCCCTCGTGGGTAAACAGTGATGTTTACAAAAAAATGTTTCAAACAAAAGTTTTTTATTTTTTTATAAGCAACATTTTTTACATTTAAACTTTTGTTCTATCTCTAACGGTTTACAAGATGGGTCCTACGGGCCCAAGACCCAATTGACCTGTGATGCTCATTTACGAACTTGACCTGACTTTTTACGTCCTGAGAGAGCTGTAAAAATTTCAGATGAATATCTTTTTTCGTTCTTGAGTTATCGTGTCCACAGACGGACGGACGGACGGACGGACAACCGGAAATGGACTAATTAGGTGATTCTATGAACACCTATGACAAAATTTTTTTCCTAGCATCATTATTTTTAAGCGTTACAAACTTGGGACTAAACTTATAATACTATGTATATTTCATATATACATGGTATAATAAACTTATAATACTATGTATATTTCATATATACATGGTATAAAAAGTAATTTAAGTCATTAAATTTATTTATTTTCTGTATCGAGATGCTCAACTTTTGCCTGGTTAAGTAAGCTGTCCACGAGGGATACACTTATGCCACAAGTTATAAGGCATATAACGTAAGGAAATTAGTAGTTAGGTAGCAGAGATGAATAATCCTTAAGAAAAACTAGGCATGTACTTAGTACAAACTTAAGTATGCAATACCTGGATGACCGATATTTGGTCGGTATTTTTTGAGTTAAAAAGACACAAATTTTATCACTAATATTTTATTATTATTTAAGACCGTTATAAATGTCTCCACAATTTAAAATGTCTCCAATACCAATTTGAATGTCCCGGTAATGTATTTTATTTTCTTAACTAAGATATACACCAATAGATGTCAGGAAGAGTCACATTTTGCAGTGTGTGTTTCAGTATTTCATGTAAAGACAGATAAAACGACGTTTTATAAAAATAAAACCTAGCTAGATCGACTTTTCGAACCAAAAATCCTTGCATACTCATTTTCATGAAAATCCTTTTTCATATATATATATATATATATATATATATATATATATACAAGAATTGCTCGTTTAGATATATAAGATTTAGTGCTCTGCCTTATTAAATTACCGGATGGATTTTAATAAAACTTCGTTTGTAAATAGCTGAAATCCCAGAGGTGTCACTGGTTTCAACGTATAAGTATTAGTTAAGACTTATAATATTAACTAGTACTTGTATTATAACTAGAGAGACGCGGATGAGATGCCTTCCTAGCTCGATTTTCCACATTAAACCAGCCTCTAATTGGTAAATTGGCAGGCTTAATCCAGCGGAGCTTATAGAGTTGATATGCTCGACTGTACTTGGTTAGGAATCACGTGAATACCTTCATTAAGACTCCCCTGTACTCCACGAAAATTTGGATACAAGAAACAAAGTTATATTGACAATGATTTGTTTTTTACGTTCGATTTTGTTCGGTTCGGAAGACTTGTTATTAAATTAATGAAAATAGAGATGATGCCTTTTGTTCATTATTTTATTTGAAAATGTTCCCATTTCAAAAAAAGCCATTATATTTTTTTTCAAATAATGTTTAAATTACTAATTCATGCATGTGTTGAATGTGAAGAGAAACCGATTGTAATTTTCTAATATCATTTTATGCAACAAAAATTTTTAATTACCGGTTGCTATGAATTTCACAAATAAATGAGCTTTAAACCATACACGTCTATTATTTATTGTCAGTCATATTAAATGAATGAACAGTATTAGACCGTTAGCTGGTAACAAAAATTTGGGCCCAATGGAATACCGTATGCGAATCAATTGTTTGTATTATTTGAAAGGTAGTGAACTCAAAGATACCCTATTTCTCTAAGACAAAGTATTTCCAAGGAAATCGGAAATTCAAGACCATTTGTAAAAAAGGAACTTCTCTTTTTGAAGTTAAAAAATTTCAATTTTTGACCAAAGCAAAACTATGTATTATTTCATGAAAACTTTTATGGTTTAAATAGTAGGTACTATTTTTTCCCTCCAATTTTTCCATAGCCGTATTATTTAACATTCTGGAGATATGAACAAATTTGTGCCATTTCATTTCTGACAAAATTTCATTTTGCCTGATACCTGTCAAAAATACGGCACATTTTGTCGTAATCATTATCTAAGAGAATTTTACGTTATTTAAATTAAATGTTTATCTTTTGTTCGTCTATTCCCAAAGGTTTTTCGAGATACTTTGATTTTAGGACAAATTAAATCATCGCTCATGTTACTTGACATCGATAATTCATACTCTATGAAAAGCATATTAAATTGGAGCGAAAAAATAGAATTGTGAAGACAATACTTTGAGTCTGAGAATATATTGCATCACGAAAATAAAAAAATTTTTGTTGTCTCCAATGTTGAAATTTAAAACACTCAAATCATTCATTAGTACTTTTTAAATGATAAAAGCCCTACTAAGGGGATATACGATTCAACTGACACAAAATTTCAATTAGTTGCTACCGATCTAAATAGAACGTTTTTACCTATTAAAATTGATGAAACATTAATGAATTCTCTTTATCAATTTTGTTATGTATTGCAATATATATAGTTTTTGTTAGCTGTTGTTAATGAATTATATTGGTAATTGGTATTAAAGAGTTAGTTAGTGTGATTCAGTGATGTGTGCAGTAATCCTAGATCACTATCGAATAAAATTTAAAGTGTATTTTGTGAATACAGTAAACACAAACTGATCGCTTGAAAGGCCTCACAAATTCTTGAACCATTTGAGAAGTTTTCTAAAAAATATCTAATCCATGTGTACCAGTGTTCTTGTAGAAAATGTTGCATAGTGACCGAAAATTCACTTCATTGATTTCGCCTCTTTTTCTTTACTGTGATAAGTCCTACAGAAGTCGTGTAAGGTTCAAGCGCTTGAAATTCAAGTCTGTATCCTGTACCTGTCAGTATCCTGTACTTGTTGCTTTGATATAATTTTTTCAGAATTCATCCGATTGTTTAAAACAAACTGTGAAATGGATCTGGTACGACCCTTAGTCCACACGAATAACTTCTTTGTATAAAAAAGAGCTTTAAAATATAAAAACACACACACACACACATACTTCTTCTCCAAATTGATGTCAATGCCTTGTCCTAGCCATGAAACGTAAAGATATGTTGAAAATTTCGATTTCGAAGATCGGACCCATTATAGTAACCTCTTATACTGTGAAGTTAATAATTAAAAAATTTATTTTGATCACAGCTGAAATTTAAATTAAAGATGGAATAATATTGCATGGAATTGATGAACTGAATAATTGAATTTATACTGTGTCCTGTAAGAGATTTCGGTTCCTGTTTGCTAACATAAAATAGATGAATTAGCTAACAGAATTTAGGTTTACGTACAAAAATCTATGACAACTTTGCTATGTATCTTTATTTAATTTAACAATAATTCGTATATATTTGTCCATTCCAAAGTCTAGTTTATCCGCATCAAGCCACATTTAATTCGAATATATTGGAAATAATTTTTTTTTTTCGATGTTCATTATTGCTGTTTATTAAATTTTATAAAAATTAATTAACTCGTTATATCGTTTTGTTTGTTTTTTAATTAACGTTTATAAAATATGTAAATACCTAGGGCTTTATATCAATTTATAAATAAAAATAATGATTATTGTTAGTCAATTACATTTTAAATTGATCATAAAACTCTATCAAGAAATGCTGCATAATTATATGCTCCAAATTTCGAATACATTATTATTTAACATATAAAGGTTATTGAATAACTCGATCAGTTTCTTAAACTTTATTTCTCATTCAAAGTCATTTGAGAGAAACTTTAAATCACTTCGAACGTTTAATGTTTTGGCGCTCCGACAAAAGAGGATGTGAGTCTCATCCCCGGAAGGAAGTTATAATATAGGAGAAAGTTGCTAAAGCCCTATCACAGCTTAAGTCATACTCCAGTCAGTGTGGTAAAAAAAATATTTGTTATTTTTTGTCTATATTACAATTTCTTAATCATTTGTAAACTATTTCAGAATATAATAGTTTTCGAAACAATATGTTCCCTATTCGTTGTGTGCGTAGTCATTGTAGGGACAATAAAATCGATGCCAGCGCTTCCAGTGAAAAATTTTGGCGATAAAGGAGGCTGTTATGACTAATTTGCAATTGTTTACATGTTAATGTTATAGGAAATGTCAAATTAAAATTATTGAAAAACACTAATGAATTAAACTTAATGCATTAAAAATTGTGAAAATAACAAATCAAATTGCACAAATATTATTTTTCAAATATAAATTATCATAATTATTTATTTAAATTTGTGAGATAATAATATTAAATTTTCAATGTAAGTCATAAACGCAATCAGTACAATTATTTATGCATTCAAACAATTCTATAATTAAAGTAGTGTATCGTTACCATAGAAACGCCTCCAATAAAACTCACACACGGCGCGAATCGCATCATATTTGTTTGCTGTTTGGGAATTAAACCAAAAAAAACTACAACAGACGCTAAAAACCGACTCCTTGGTTTCCTAGGAAACTTAAACTTTTTCAATTGATACAGATTGTCATGAATTTTGAGAAAATGCAAGAATTTTTTTTATAACTGCCAATTTGTATGTTCTGTTAAAATTTTATGTTTTATCATTTATAAAATTGAGTTGTGAAAGTTATCAAAATTTTGATAGTTAAGAAAATTAAGTTGTCAGTCTGCATCGAATATTTGTCGATAATTGTTCTCTGTAACTCAAAATTACATTTTTTTGTGAGTGACCACATCGAATAATATCATTAATAATTCGATAAGTCTACCTTACCAAAATCGACTTTAATTCTAAGTTAAAACTATTCTTAATTGCTTTGTTGTAATTTAACAATTTAATCATATCTTACAAAAACAATGGAGGAAAAGGTACCTATTGTAAAAAGGATTATGATCGTTTTAGGAGTAAAACTATTTAAGTATTAGGATAACACATTCCCATACAAACATACATAGACAATTCCTAAAATCACTAAACCGTGATGTGATGTCTACTTTATTAAAATCCGTGTACAGTCACACGATATCGTGATAAAAGTTTCTTTGAGAGAGAAAACTATATGGGTATTTCTTCATATTTAGATATATTTTCGTACGTTTTAAGGAATAAATACTGGAAAATATTGTAAGTTTGATATTTAAATACTCAAAACTTCATTTAATAAGATATTGAAAACGAGAGACAATTTGGGATTTTATGAATTCAATAAACGTGACCAAATGAAGATTGAACTGTTTAAAGAGGCTCAAATTATAAGATATATAAAAAAGATTGCATTGTTAAAATTAGCCTTTGCATATTTAGTCGGGGCAATTATTTGAATGAATACAAATCCAATCTTCGGATAACGTTAACTCATGAAAATAAAGCACTAATCATTTGGAAATATTTGTTGCATTGGTTTTTCAGATAAATAGGTTTATTTTATCTTTAATTTAATATGGGTCACACCTACCCGACTATTTTTAAAAGCTCAATTTCAAAGCTGAGTTCAATTAAAAATATCAAAAACGAATCGTAGCGCCTCATCACTCCACATACCTACTTATTTTCGATTCCTTCTTAATATTGAGCGCCCTTAGCTTATACAAAGAGTCGAGTGATCATTTTTTACTTTTTAGTACAATAAAAGCTTGTCCTTTAGAAAGTATTTTTTTACATGTTAAAATAATTAAGATAAGACTAAAAAAATATGCATGCATCAAATATAGTGGAAGCGAGCAGAAAATCGGTACGTCACTCACTTTGTATTGTCATCCAAACTAAGCGTGCATTGCTCAAAGAAAATTCTACCCGGACAAAGACATATACATGCAAGTTTAAAAAAAATCTTACAAAATATACCCTTCATACAAATTTAATCATTCCATAGACCACTGATGTTTTTTAAAAAGATTTAAGCTTTTTTGTGACTGTCATTTTATATGCTAAACTTAATTAGTGATTCGAATAAAAGTTGAATAAAGCGAAATCGAATTGAAAGTTAACTACGGTTACAAAAAAAAATCTCACAAAACAAAAAAGATCTCACTACGCCAATATGTGAACACACCTGAGGGTATTTTATCCATATGTGCTATGGTAGAGGGAACCAAGTTCAAAGACGACATACCTTAAATGACGTATTGGCCACAACAATAGATAAATATATGGGTGAATGGGTAGTATGTGATAGCACGTAAATGATAAAACTAATTCAAGCTCACTAAACACACGTATAGATGATATATGTATACGGAGCTAGCAACTAGAGCTCGCTTACTATCTAGAGTAGTAGAACTAGACAACAAACTATTCGTTGTGTGCGTAGTCATGGTAGGGATAATAAAATCGATGCCAGCGCTTTAAGTGAAAAATTTTGGAGATAAAGTGGGCTGTTATGACTAATTTGCAATTCTTTACATGTTAATGATATAGAAACTGTCAAATTAAAATGATTGAAAAACACTAATTAATTAAACTTAATGCATTAAAAATTGTGAAAATAAGAAATCAAATTGTACAAATATTATTTTTCAAATGTTAATTATCGTAATTATTTATTTAAATTTGTGAAACAAGAATATTAAATTTTAAATGTAAGTTTTCAATGCAATCCACACAATTATATATGCATCCATTAATTCTATAATTAAAGTAGTGTATCGTTGTCATGGAAACGAAATTCACGCTCGGAGCGAATAGTCTTTGTGACACAAAACATAATACCACTTACCTATATCATCAATCTGTGGTGTTCTATTTTATAGGTGCTCTTTGAATTTATATGGAATGATCTATTTGCTTTAATAATCTACTAAATAAGGAACTTGTATGCAATTTTTCCAAACATCTTAAGGTAGTCGCTCCACAATTGTAATATTTTAAAATTGGACCCCGCAAGATTGGATAGGAAAATGGCTTTCTTTGAAACTTTTTCTAACCCAACCAAACATGTTCTTTGGATCATTCTGTGGCTGTGAGAGCTTTTGATTAGAACGATTCGAAGAACATTTTGGGAGAGATTTGAAAAAGTTTTACAGAAAGTCATTTTCCAAGTCATATAGGTACTATAAATATAGTATATGTGTAGCTTTGATCGGCTGTAGCACGAAAACTATCCGTAAATAAATTTTGGAGTCATGAGAGTTTTTGACCAGAAAGATCTAAAGAACTGTTTGGGGGTGGTATGAAAAATTTTTACAGTGAGTCATTTTTTCAGTAATATACTGAAACTAGGATATATTCGTAGCTTTTATCGCCTGTAGCTCGAAAAATACTCTTTTTTGTGGCAGTGAGAGCCAACGAATATCTAAGGGGAGGGGGGTGTTTAGAAAAAGTTTCACACACTAGAAGAAGGAGAAAATTAAGTGTTAATTTGAATAGGCGAGCATATGAATGAAATAATAGAGTATGAATGAAACAGTTTTTGTAGATGTTCTCCTAATACTGAATGCATCAACTAACAAAATAAAGAGTAATATATTTGCTAGAAAAATTCATTTCAAATAGGCTTGCTTTTTGTCTTAATTTTTTTTATAACTTCAGGTGAAGAATGGTCACTGCACGGGCATACAAGTTGAAGTTATTTTTTGAAAAATCTTTAGAAGTACTCAAAATATGAAAGTTGTAGGTATGTGACGTCAGTTTCCGATATAACATATAACACTTTGTTTTGCTAAAAGGAGATGGGCAATCAATCTTTCAAACTTTTTCGTTTTTTATAATTTCACTTTCGAAATGTTATGGTACCAAATCCAGTTTTACATTTGTATGCGTAATATGGCAAATTCGATTTCAGGCAACTACCGTATTGAACTATTTTTACAACGGCCACTTGTTAACTACGGGGGCACCTCACTGTAGAATTCCGCACGAATCGAGCTGATTAGCTTGTATTACTTCATTAGTGATCTATAAAATTTTTAAAGTTTCCTTTATAGTTCCATAAATTGTTAATAAACCTGAATCAATCATTTTTTACCTTTAATATAGCTGCTTCTTAATCTTATAAATAATCATAAAAGGGTGTAATTGCATTAAATTTACGAGTAAAATACAAATTTATGTGGCAAATCTCCCTTCAAATAATAATAATACAAAACCTTACCATCCCTTTATACAAACTAAAATAAGCATGTTCCCACTATACCCCCCATTCGTTTAACAATATAAGTCTATGATCGTGTACTTTGTTTTAGATGTAATTTATTACTATATATTGTATTATATATTAAATAAGGTCTTTTGTTTTTGAATATCCAATCATTTACTTGTACTCTTTGATAGAATATAAAACGTGCGTCTGCCATTGTTAATAATGAAATTCATTCAAGTCATGTACGTGTTAGGGTTGTCTGCTTATATTGGAAAACGACGTGCTTTTCTAATATCATCATTTAGAAGAATTCTAACTTAGTGATTGTATTCTTATTATACACGGAGGGCCATTTGAAACTATAATGGCTGATAGCTTGTTTTGTAGTTATACAATCAAAAAATAACTGCCATCAGATTAGACCTAGTTCTTTGCGTTGCTTTAATAGCCAATTTTGATTCTAAACGGTAAGAGAAAGATATAGAATTGTACAATAAAAATGCAGTGTCATCCGACTTATCAAACCCTTTCAATTGATACTCATTTTATGGGAGTGTATAAAAATTAACTAGTACTCGTTTTGGGTGGCTCGACATATTGGATTTAATCATTCAAATTGAATGTCTATACAAAATTTCTGCTTAATCGATAGAAGAGAACTACTTTACAATTCAGTTGCAAAATTAAAAAAATCAAATCAATGGTATAAAGTAATTCAGGAGGGAAAAAATCTTTCCTATGGCTACTTTTACTTCTACCTTTTTTCCTGGACTGGTATATCTTTCCTTAAATCTCACAAAACGAGACAATCCTAGTACCTATACCGATATTTTGTATGTCTATACATGTATGTGTGTGCTGTATTATGTATGGATAATGTTAGTACTTTAAAATTTTAATTTATTTAATGTGTTTTCAAATGAATATATTTCTAACAAAAGTGAATGAAAATTTTGTGTTTTTCACGTTTTTTTGTTATTTTCAATTGCTTTTAATATGGTTCTGAACGATCAACAAAATATATATATATGATAATGATAAGATTGATATACCGTATGTTTGTGGAAATAAATACCGTGTGTTTATGTTATATTCAATTTAAAATCTTGGATATTTGGAATTATCAGTATTTGGTATGAAAGAGATTCTTACTAAGCGCATCCTTTAAAATAAGCTGAGAGTCAAGGTCTAATAATATGACTACTAAATTTATGTAAGCTTAACAAATTCCCTGAATACGATGAAAAATGCGATTTTTAAAATCTGAAGAAATTTGTCGGATACAATAAACATAATTTTCGTAATATTTGGTCCAAAATTATTCTTGCAAATGAACTTTTATTGTAATTGGAATAAAGATACTTTTTTTTTTTACAAAATTCGAGAACATATTTTTGTCTCCTAAGCTGTCAAAATCTAATTTGACATCGGAAATTAGGTATACTAATTTAACTCCGGCAAAAACAATGACTCTAGTTAAAATTCGATCAAATCTATAATTTTTAAGATATCAGCTACTTGGTAGTATAATTCTGAGTACAAAACTGAAAACCTCGAGCCTGATTTTAATAATGTTTGGGCTAAAATTGTCCTAGAAAATATATTTTTATTAAAACGGAAAATATAAAATATTTTCTTCTGGTTTGTATTTTTTCAAGAGGGGTTACTGTATTCCTTAAAAACATGAGAACAACTTTTTTTTATGTTTTAGACTAATTTGATTCTAGACTAAATAATTTAAAAAATTTAATACAAAATGTATTTGCATATTTTACGGCACCCTACATTCCAATCAGTCTGTTTATAAAGTTTATAAAGTCAGAAGCTATTTTCAATACAGTGGGTGTTTGTTTTTCCACTTCAATGAGTTTACTTTTAAGTTTTAAATTATGTAAAAGATAGAAGCAGCCAATTATATTTTTCAAAGTTTTTGTATTTGAATTAACTAAATGAATGAAATATATTGAACTATACCTATCAATCTCTAAAGTAAGCAAAATAAATTCTTTAAATTACTGATATGTCTAGATATCTAAGATATGCTCAGTGAAAATATGAATTTATTAACCTTACATAAATGTAAAAGGAAAAATATTACAAAAATTATGAAAATATTATTACAAAAATTACATCATCAGTCTACACAGTTTACATTTATAATGAATAAAATATAGAAGGTCAATATAATTTTATGTTAAATAAGGTATTAAACCTTTTCAAACATTCTTTAAGCAACTGATAAATTTATTAATTTTTATAAGCAATAAATTTAAATAAAATTTATGTGTAAATTAAATGTACGGATGTTTTTATTTACTTACTTTTTTTCAATGTATCTAAAGTATGCGAGGATATTTATAACGTACTAGAGTGATACCCACCCGCTTCGCTGGGCTTAAAACTAAAGATTGATTGCTCTCGCTTACCCCCTTTCTATAACACTCGAAATAATGGTAAGGATTATTTTATACAAGTAAAATATGTATGGTTTTCTGTTTTTTTTAAATGTTTAATAATCGTAATTATTCATTGGGTATATCAGAAAAGATGGCTGTGAAATATTTTATATTGACTATTTTTACAGAAATCTGTAATTTGTGGTAATGTCAAATGACTACTTTTACTGAAATCTGTAATTTATGGTAACGTCAAATTGAATTAATTTTTAATTTTTTTTTTCTTTTATTAATATATCTTTATAAATTATATCTCATGTATTATTCGGAAATGTGAGCTATATTGCTATGGTTTCATTAATAAACATTCGCTAGTTTTAGCGTGAAAACGTGAACAAAAAACAAACAAACAAACAAATATGCTTACTTTCGCATTTATGATATATAGAGATTTGTAACATATTTCCTACCTTTAAAGGTCAGATCAATAACTGCCTGATAAAATTATGTTAATCTATATATTTATACAAGAATGGAAGCTAATTGATCGATCAACGCACAGCTGAAACCACAGGGTCTAGAAGCCTGAAATTTTATGCACACGTTCCTTAAGTAACGTAATTAGTCATTCTTCTCCCAAGCGGTATGCTATGAATGCATCTTTATAAATCGAAAATCTGTAACTATATTTAATCGTTGTACCAAATATTTGAAGCAATGGTTTTGAAGCTGTATACCACTGAAGATACAAATTTGAATCATTTTTAAAGATTTCTAAAAGAAAACCAATATAAAAGATTTTTTCTTACAAAAACAATTATCTTAGAAAGTATATTTGATACTGACTGATGATGCACATATGAACGCACAGCCAAAACAACCGGGATTATATATATATAAATTCCCATGTGGATTTTTATTTCGACCAAAAATTTTTCGATTTTTTATAATTTTTTTAAGGGGAAAACTCGAAAAAACACAAAAAAATGTTTGCTTAGTGATTTGATGAAACTCGATGGATGGGGTAATTTTGATCCAAAAAGCATAAAAATCAGGTTAATTAATTGATTGGATGCAGAGTTTTTGAGATATCGCAATATTTGGATCGATTTTAGTCCGTATCTCAAAAACTATTCGACCAGTCATCAAATACACCCAATTTTTGTACTTCTTAGGTCAAAATTACCTGATATACTGAGTTTTATCGAAATTGGAGATAAAAACATTTTTTAAGTAGTGACTAATCAACAAATCGAGAAAAACACAAAAAAAATTGATAGTAAAAATAAAAAAAAACAAAGGAAAAATTGATAGTAAAAATAAAAAAAAAACAAAGGAAAAATTGCTGTGTAACCCTTTATTCAGAATAAAGAGTACAACATAGTAAGGACCTGTTTATATTCAATAGTTTCAGTTTATATAAAATAGTTTCTAACATTTTTCTTATTCGTAACCCAGGGCAGATTAGTTTGAATTTAATTTTCTTATTACATTTTCCTCTGAAACATATTATACAAAAATTACATAATGAATATTAAAAAACTTTTTAAATCAATATAATATGAAATAACAGAATAATGATTAATATAAATATTATTTCAACTCAAGTATTTATTTTACAATAATATTTTATAATACTTATTATACTCTAAAACAAACATTTTTAGAATTAAATAGTTTTGAAACAAAACAATGTATTTGAATTAATTATATAATAATACCTGGATGGAAAATAAAATATTGAAAAAGTACTTACCTATAAATTAATAGTACTTTAATACGTACACCATATTGGTTTTACGCTTCATTATTTCCAAAATAAGAAGTTAATTCTAGTATCTATAGACTGCAAGTCCATGGTAAAATTATTCGGGTGAAATGACCAGAAATCATGCTGGAAAAGATGCTCTTATATGTAAAAGTAAGTTGGATTTGAGCCAATTCAGGATTCAAATCCAGGCAGCGGCAGTGTGAACAATTATAATTAATGGGAGAGCCTAAGTGGCCGAGCGGTCTAAGGCATTAGTTAAAGACCGTTAGTTTACTTAGACTTAGGTTGCGGGTTCGAATCCAGGCAGCGGCAGTGTGAACAATTATAATTAATGGGAGTGCAGAATTGATCACATTGTCGTCGCTTGGATAAGAACGTAGTAACCGACTCCACCCACATCAAAAATGTAATTGTAAATATAATTTGTAATTAAATAAATAAAGATTCACAAATAATGATGTGGGTGACCTCTGTTATAGGCGTATATGTCAGAGAAACGGAGGTTAAACCCCATTATTATTATTATATAATTAATGGGGGCGGTAGACTTGATCACATTGTCGTCGCTTGGATAAGAACGAAGTAACCGACTTCACCCACATCATAAAATATAATTATAAATATGGATGTAGTTAAATAAACAAAGATTTACAAATAATGATGTGGGTTGCCTCTGTTATAGACGTATATGTCAGAGAAACTGAGGTTAAACCCCATTTTTTTTTAAAAGTAAGTTTGAGACGTGGGGTCCGTTTCGCGCGGTACAGATGAGTACAGGTGAGAATACGAATGTCATACCCCTTGATATCTCACCCCAACGCCACCAAATATGTTGGCGTTGGCGGATACTAAGCTCTGAATAAGTACTTAATTCGAAGTGAGAATCAACTACATAAATACCGTACAGAAATAAATCCTGTAATTTAAGTACCGGAAGTTAAAGAAATTTTTGAACTCATGTCCATTTCCGAAGCACTATACGGCAATTTATGTACATATTAGCCGTACATATTAGCTGGTGCAGGAGTAAGACAAAGGATGCGACATTCTTATTCTCACCTACACCGCACAAAACTGACGCCATGGAGCTTAAAAATTTAGATATATGAGTCTTGGTACTTTTACATATATGAGCATATATTACAACATGATTCCTGGTGGGTCATTTCAATCGAATAATTTTAGCATGGGCTTGTAGTCTACTTCTATATTTAAGGGTTGAATGAGCAATTTTTGTGATTTTGTGAAATACGAAATAACCTTACAAATTTTTGAATGATAAAATATAAACCGTTATATTTAATTCCAATCTGATATCTGTATACGTAAAATAATAACTGACTGTTTGACTTATTAACGCACAGTCTAAGCTTCTGGAGCAAAGACCTTGAAAATTTCCTTACGACTGACTATATATGACAATAAGTATAGGTGAGCACTGATAAATGTTTAAAAAAATTTAACTCCAGGTTGGTCAAAATAAGGATAAAAGTTTATATTTTCAAGCTAAATATGGGTCTAAAACTACCTAAGGTTTTAGCAAATGTAATTAACAAGATACTTTCAAAATCGATGCCGTCTAAAATACTTATGTAATTGTTAATTTTATTAACCATAATTAACGTATATATTATATTAACATTACAAAACTGTTTTACTAGCTGCCTTGACCATGGAATACAAACTATAAAAATTTTAAATAAATAATATTAAATAAAGTAATGAAATTTTATCAAAATAAGTTTAATAAAATTACAAATTTATGTTTAAGTTTTAAGACATTTTCAGTTTTATGATTTAGTAAGATAATAAAAAAAAATCTTATATTCGATTTGAGAGTAATTTAATAACTTTTTTTGTGTAACAATTTTTGTGTAATTTGTAAAATTAAATTTTTGATTGAAGTCAAGTCTGGTTGATTTACGTCAAATTATCAAAATATTACTTAAAAAATTTTATATAACAAATTTTGTGATGTATATTGGGATATTTTGATTTCTATATACAGCGTGTGACAATGGTTTTACATTGGATGCATTTTTTCTTGTAAAAGAATTGGTCGCAATTTATTTTATATAGCAGTCCTTAACCCGAAAATTAAGTCCAGATTCTGATCTCTAAGTAACTCATATACTCCAGTAAACGAGGATTATAAACCTCAAAATTCTTTCCTATAGCTCTTGACTTGAAAATTTGACAGTAAGTAAATAAGATAAGAAACAAAATTTATATGGTGCCGAGTGATGCATTTAACCAGGGGGTGAAAACCCACAACCCACCCTTTAGGGGGTGGAAAAATGTTTGTTAAAAGTGACAACGGGTATTGAATATATATTTCAATATTTCAAAAATATAAATCCGAAACTGCTAGAAATTTTTGATAATGTTGTCAGTTTTCAGTTAATTTTAGTTCCCGTGGTAAATTATTTAGTTTTTGTGCTGAATAAAACAGGTACGAGAAACCTTTTTTTTTAATTTTAACTCCGTTTATTTTCGTGCAAACGACTTGAAGATGAGTTGTGTCTAGATCAGAGTCTCGATTCATTTTTCTGGCTAAGGGTTTGGTTCCTAATGATTTTCCATATATTTATTCTCTTTGCCTGATAAAAGAGAAAAGCGCCAAGTAAAGGTGCATATCATTCAATTGATAAATATTCAAATGCGATAGTATGGCACGCCATTTTACTATTTAATAGGCAAATTTTTATCGAGAAAAAAATTAATTAATTATTTTTTTTCAATCAGAAATTTTATATTTTATATTTTAAATTTTGTAAAATAAATCTTAGTAAAAGAGAGATTGATATAAGATAAGATGAGAAAAGAGAGATGAGAATTAAAATTATGATGATAACATAATAAAAATGTATTTTTATTATGTATCATCATAATAATAATGTATTATTATTATGATGATACATAATAATAATACATTTTTATTATGTTATCATCATAATAAAAATGTATTATTATTATGATGATACATAATAATAAATCAGTTAATTTTATTTGAATTAGATTAAAAAAAAATTATTGAATTAAAATTATGTACATAATGGAAATAGAGAATTAAAATTATGTACATAATTAAAATGATTGAATTAAAATTATGTACATAATGGAAATAGAGAATTAAAATTATGTACATAATAAAAATGATTGAATTAAAATTATGTACATAATGGAAATATATCGCACGCCGTTTTACTATTTAATATGAATTAAAATTATGTACATAATAAAAATGATTGAATTAAAATTATGTACATAATAAAAATGATTGAATTAAAATTATGTACATAATGAAAATGATTATTATTATGATGATAACATAATAATAATGTATTATTATTACGATCAATTTTTTTCGGACATTAAATAGTAAAATGGCGTGCCATACGATAGTTACTTCGTTTTACAAAGTAGCTTCAACGGATATAACCAGTTTTCAACGAATATATTCAGTTTGAGATATCAACTACACCATTGGACTTAGATATTTTTTTAACATGTGTTCGTTAGCTCATGCTGTACATATGCACATTTACAATAAAATTTTATATGAGTGCAACGTGTTATATTTTATAGTTATGTTGTTGCATTTTCATTGTGAGTCTCATAAAGTTTTCAGAATTATCTGTTTTTATTATAATAAAATTGTAGTAATTCTAGCTACCAAATATAATTTGTGTTAGGAAAGTTATTTTATAGCTGCTTATATCTGATGTTTTGTATATCATTCAAGCATTTAATTTATTTATTTACCTTTTGTAAACTTTATTCCTCTATGTGCAAAATATGTAATGTAAATATTGTAATAGTATCGAAAAAATACGAATTACGTAAAGTCTTAAAACAAATGAAAAATGTAAAAATGTGACCTTCTGGCAACATTCCTTCCGAAAACAAAGTTGAACCAAACTCAATTCTACCGTATAGCTTGAAGGGTTTATTACATTATTATCAACAGATCCAAGAAGAGTTCAAGAAAATAAAATAGCTATTCTTCTGTATTAAACCGAGGAGGACTCCTAGGCCCTACTCTATACGTATTTTTAATATTTATTGTGTTCATTATCAAGAAAAGCCAAAATTCTATTTCAATCAAAAGCACTTAATTATAAAAAGCTTCATAAATATGCATTAAATATGGAGGTAAAATGAGTCAATTTCCATAGTTTGTCCGTTTGTCAATGCTTCCGTGTGTGTGTGGAAAATTGGTTAAAATATATTCTAATATTGTTTATTCAAATATAAAATCTTGTTTTGTAAACTACAAACATAAGTTGTTTAATAATTTTATGTTGAATATGTAAAATAACAAACAAACATTTTAAATTAAATGTTTAATACAAAAAGTTTGTAAAATATTCAAAGTGGAAGTGCAGTCTTGAGTTTTTTGTGGATCTCTCGCTCTATACTTGTTTCCTTTCGATTAGTTGACAACTTTTAAAATATTTCTAAAATGTGAAAGGTTACAACTTAACCAACAGCGCTATCGATGCTTGTTCCATATATCTTATATCTCTGGTAACTGGTTACAATAATCTTCATGTAGTTGGCTAAATCACATATGGAATCATAATAACCAAATACTCTATTTAAAGCAAACGCAAAGAAATTTTCTTTTAACTCATCGATTTGCTTTATTTACACGAATATATATTCCAACTTAGTAAAATTTTGTTTTCCATCAATAAAATGAATGCCTTAAATTAAAATCAATCCCTTTCATAGAAGTTATGATTTTGTTTATTTAACTTCAGTGATTTTGTATCAATGAATACATATATTAAGTTCAATCCCATTCTATTGTAAATACAAATATTAAGGTGTACTTGTTCCAATCGTAAGGCAATTGTTATACCATGTATACATAGTATTATAAGTTTAGTCCCAAGTTTGTAACGCCTAAAAATATTGATGCTACAAAAAAAAAATTGGTATAGTTGTTCATAAAATCACCTAATTAATCCATTTCCGGTTGTCCGTCCGTCCGCCCGTCCGTCTGTGGTCACGATTACTCAAAAACGAAAAGAGATATCAAGCTGAAATTTTTACAGCGTGCTTAGGACGTAAAAAGTGAGGTCAAGTTCGTAAATGAGCAACATGGGTCAATTGGGTCATGGGTCCGTAGTACCCATCTTGTAAACCGTTAGAGATAGAATAAAAGTTTAAATGTAAAAAATGTTCCTTACAAAAGAAATAAACAACTTTTGTTTGAAACATTTTTTTGTAAAGATTATTGTTTACCCGCGACAGCGCAAATTAGTTCAGAACATAATTGATATGTTATATATATATAACACATAGTATCAATTATTTGCATAGCAACAACATTGTTTATTTCAAACATATACGTCACTTATAAGATTGTATTATTTGTTTGTGTATCCGTCTGTGGACACGATAACTCAAAAACGAAAAAAGATATCGAGCTGAAATTTTTACAGCGTACTCAGGACGTAAAAAGTGAGGTCAAGTTCGTAAATGAGCATCATAGGTCAATTGGGACTTGTAAACCGATCTTGTTCTCCCATCTTGTAAACCGTTAGAGATAGAACAAAAGTTTAAATGTAAAAAATGTTCCTTATCAAAAATTAAACAACTATAGTTTGAAACATTTTTTCGTAAACATCACTGTTTACCCGTGAAGGCGACAATTAGGGCGGAAATTTTATAATATGTACTATACTTAATTATCAGTTATGTATGTGTCACATGTTGGTATATGTAATGTGATAAAGAAATCAACACTGACTATACATGGTATTTCATCAATTAACTCAGTCAATTGTTTGTTTTCACTTGTTTGAAAATATTTTTACTTTATTTCAATATGAAAGGGCCAACTTCGGAATGAGGTTGCCATTATTTTAATTTTTTTTTCAGTGTGCAGTTGCAACAATCATCTTAACGAATTCTTCTCCTATCATTGTAAGAACCTCCTATATGCTTCTCAAATTTGCATAGAAGTTATTATTCATTAAATTAGGAATGAAATTAGATATATTCGGTATAATATTTTACTATCATTATTATTACGTATATGAATATAAAATGGTTTATGTTATTTCTTGTTGGTATATAATATGTAGATGAAACAGATATTCAAAATATGCCTTTTTTTAGTAAGCTTTATGGAATTTATACAGTGTAAGCCCGAGAAATTTGCGATTTTTATAGCGCTGTAAAAAGCTATCTCAAAAATATCTCTGTATCTTCACTGAAAATTATTGATTGTGTTTTTAGTTAAGAAAAATTTATTCTGATTTCAAGTAAATTCACTTTATTTAGTAAATGAAGTCCTTTTACAAAACCAACCAGACAACGTTCACTTTGGCATAGACATTTTTATGGATGAGTCTTGCAGTTATCCACATATGGTATGGTGCAGTATTGTCACGGGAATTTGAACCATTTCTTATTGCTTAAATATTGTTTTGAGCAAAAGCTTCCATAGTATAAGCTCAGTGGTAAGATATTCAAGGATATGTTATGACTGAAAGAATGTCAGGAAAAACATGATAGGAAAAAAGAAAATATGGCCTACTGATTCCGAAAACTATTTACTTAATTTACAATATTTACCTGGCCTAATACGTTCAACTGATTCAATACTGTTTCACTTTCAATTTATTTGGAATACATATTTTTTAAATGACTATACATACCTATGATACGTTAAAATTTAATAAAAAAGAGCCTTTAGTTAAATATTTATTTATTTAGAATAGATAAAATAATTGATGCGTGTTCACAAACTATTAAAATTATATCGTAAATAATTGTATACATTTAAAAAAAAAGATTATAACACTATCAAAAGGTTGATCGCAGTAATACCTATTTTAATATACAGGGTGGTATACTAAAGCATCCCATAAAATACATTAAACTTTGGATGAAAAGATATACGTAGATACCCATTGACATAAAATTATAAAATTCAAAATATCTGTTTGTAAATTTTTAGAAAAAAAAAAAGACTTACATTCATGAGACTTGATAATAGAAAAATAAAAAACTTTATGATAATATGAAAGTTTAAATGATTTTGAATGATTTAAGAAAGAGAAATGTACTGTTATCGAATTAATTTCCTTCAATTTTATGTTCAAAAAGTGACAAATGTAAGGTCATTTATGGAACTAATAGACCAATCAAATCAAACATTGAATTCCGCATCAAATCAGGTATTTTTGGTTTCTTGATATGTATGTTGTTAACAATGTAAAGGCAAAGTTAAATCCAAGTTTCTGACCTAGGTAGTTTTTGGCGTTTTTGACCTGGAAGGACTAATTATTCGTCAAAAAATATTTAAAGCAGGTTTAATTTGCAACAATTTGAGACCAAGCCAATTTTTACAGGACCGGTAGTTTCTGTACCGTAGATACCGTGTTCATACAACCTTAAATAAACAAATATCATAGTGAATATTATAGAATTAGAAGTAAAAAATTACAAAATAGCATGATAGCAGGAGATATAAAAATATTTTTAACCTTGGGTAGAACTAACAACAGACAAACATACGAACATACAAACAAACAATAATAATAATAATAATAATAATAATAATAATAATAACATCCAATTTTAAACACATCAACAGACTAATACAACAGAAAATATATTCATTCAATTATGTATGACGAAGAATTTTATTATTATTATCATTATCATCGTACAGAGTGATTTTAATTGATTAAAGCTAAGAAGCATATGTAAAAAGTTGTTCTTTGGAAAAGAAAATATTAATCTATGGAAGGTATTTTTAAAAAAGTATAAAATGATTTAACTCGATTTGGGCAAATTATCCCACTTTTTATATTTTTATATTATTTTATATTATTATTGAATAAACATTATATTATTAGTAAGCAAACAAACTTCGCCGCAATAAACGTGGTTTGTTTGTTTACGTCCAATAAACGTCCAATAATATAATGTTTACTCGTAATCATTTTTTTTCTCACAATAATATAATAAAAATATAAAAAGCTGGATAATTAGACCAAATCCAATTAAATAATTTTATACTTTTCTTAAAATTCCTTCCATAATTAAATATTTTTAAATGAAATTTACTAAGGTCTACTGATTATAATTGGCAACTGGTAAATGAATGATAGTGAGTGAATGAACAAATTTATCAACTTTTGCCATACCTGTATCTCCCAAATTAGGCCTCAGATGTAAATTTGGAAAAAATTTTTTTTGTTGCTCTTGATGAGCTTATTTTGGCAAGCCTGATTTCTGCAGCCAATAACAGAACATCCTGTTATTGACAGCACATAAAAAATATGTATTTTAGCCTCGTGGTACGAGTGAGTGTTTGTAATTTTAAACATGCTATACATACCATCATAAACCATAATAAAATTGATTAGAAATGATATGTTAAAATACATAACACATACTTTATGAAACCATACATACATAATAACATAGCATAAGTAAACATTTACATAATAAAACTCATATTTCATTATGATTTCAAAAATAAATTGATTTCATGAGAGATATTATTTTAGTTATGGAACAAAATATCAACATTCAATATCACTATCACCATCCATATATGATAATAACGTTCTCATTCCAATCTGATGTGTTCTTTAACAAATATTAGTGTATTGGAACTGTGTACACTAGCGGTTAATCAAAAATGATCTTATCGGAATTAATAACTCCCTTTGAAAAAATCGAAAAATATAAAAAAAAAATTTTTGATTGAGAATTTGATGAAACTCAGTGGATGGGATAATTTTGATCCAAAAAGTATAAAAATCAGGTTAATTTAATGATTGAATGCAGAGTTTCTGAGATATCGCAATATTTGGATCGATTTTAGTCCGTTTCTCATAAACTATTCGACCAGTCATCAAATGTACCCGATTTTAGTACATTTTGGGTCAAAATTACCTTATATACCGAGTTTTATCGAAATTGGAGATACAAATTTTTTTCCCAAAAAGAGGATAAGTGAGGCGTAAGCCATCATGTTCAACTTTATATTTTGTAATGGGAATTTTTTTTTTTGTCGAAAAATTAAAGTTGAAGGGAATAGCCCAAATTTTTTAACAAATTATAGTATATCTCAAAAGCATTCATTTACGTTTTTGACTTGTGAGTTTCATTTGAATATTTAAAGTTTGATTGAGATTATTCCTTTTTCTTGCCTTAAGTTCAGGAGTTAGTAAGTTGACGCTTTGAAAGACAGACGTGTTATTGGTGCTGTGGAATATCTAACTTCAAAATGTACTTCAAATAGGAATTTATATAAATTTTAATGTGAAAACGTTCATATAGATTCTACTGTATAAAATCAAAATTTTTCGAGTAAAAAAAAAAAAAAGCGACACTAATCTAAAAAAGAAAAAAAAGAAATCTTTAACATAACCAAAGTGTTTACGCAACCATAGTGAAAAACGTACCAAACAAGAATTTAAGTGCTAACATTGTAAAAGTGAGCTAGTTGTGAAAATAAACATCTAAATGCTGATAGAAAATAGATTCAACTGAAATTGAAAATTAAAGAAAGTAAAAAAAAATTTATTTTTATTTTTTATACTCTAAACTAGAGATAGGCAAGCACTGTCTGCTTGTCATATTAATAAACTTTAATGTATTTGTTATCGCAAACGTGGTGCAGTGGGTATAGTGTGCGCTTTATAATATAGTAAATGCTGAAACCTGAGTTCGATCCCCGTTGCTGGCGACTTTAATACCGTGCACTTTTTGTTTTGTATTTTTTTATTTTTTCTGCTTCTAATCACATTTGTGTATAAACTGCAGATTTTAAAATTTGTGTATTTTAAACCAATTATTTTATAACCCATTTTACATAAAACGATAGTGAGAACTTCTGATAGCTCTGTGGAAATAATTTTTTTTTTTTTTTTGCTGTGCTGTAAGTGTTCCAAACATATAAAAGGAAATAAAATAAAAATAAATCTATTATAAAGCTTGTGGAAGTTAAAAATTGTGTCGCTTGAGATTATTTTAAAAACAAAATTTGCTAATTTTATAATTAAATTTTGTGTTTAAATAAACGGTATTACCTCTTTAAACAATGCAGGCCAAAGAAATTAACGATTTAACCGAGGCAATTCGCGGACTTACTTCGAAGGTCGCCGACACCAATACTGAATTGAAAGAACTCAAATCGTCTATTATTCACATGAATTCAGAAATTAAATCATTAAAAAAAGAGATAAAAACATTGAAAAACGATAAATCGGAAATGAAAGCGATAATTATCAAACAAGATAATAGCATCAAAAATCTTATGCGCGATAGCCGTAAAAAGAACTTAATATTTCATGGGTTGAACATACAACAGGAAAACATTAACTTGAAAGAAAGTATTTTAGAAGTCATTCGATCCAAGCTGCAAATTAACATAGATCCTGTTGAGATCGAGGAAATACAAAATTTTAAAAATAAATCCTTAATACTAGTAAAATTTCGCACTGAAAAAAACTCGCTACGAAATTATGAGAAAGAAGAAAGTGCTAGCTGGTTCGGAACTATATATCTCGGAGCACTTTAGCAAAGAGGTTTTAAGCGATAGGCGGGAGCTGTTGCCTTTTTTTAAAGATGCCAAATCTAAAGGTATGAATATCCGCTGGAACTATGATAAAGTTGTCCTCCATGATGAGAGTCTGGGCGTATATGACCTCGAACGCATACAACATTTAATATACAAATACGATAACCAAGGAAAGAATAGTTATAAGTCAGACACCAGCGAATATTTATCTGACGAGGCCAACAATATACACGAGAGCATTGCTACACCCGAAAGAGAACCAAAGAAGCGAAAACGTATTTCGAATAAGACAAAGAAAATAAGCACTCCTGGCCCAATCGAAAAATATTTGAGTGATGCTTCCAATGCAAGACATTCTAAGCATTGACAACCAGACAGCGATTATAGCAGCTTTACTAACACCAACAACCATATTCAAAATTTTAAAATTTCCTTCTGGAACGTCTCTGGCTATAAAAACATATACAACGCTTCCTCTGATTACGAAAATATTCTAACGGAATCTGATATAATTGGTCTCGTAGAAACCTGGTTAATTGAAACTGATGTTCCCCTACCTACATTCTTGGAGAATTTTGTGTCTATTGAATGTAATGCCACAAAAGAAAAATTAATGGGTCGTGCTAGTGGAGGCCTCATCCTATTAATTAAGAAAACACCAAACTTCACATATAAGATTTTGGGCTCAACTAATTTATTTATATTCGTCAAAATTTTCTATGAATTGGAGCCCATCATTGTAGGTGTAGTATATTTTAGACCGGACCTTGATTCACAACGTTCTATCAGTTTTCTGACAGAAACCATCAACGAAATACTTACGACACACGAATGCATGCTGATTTTGGTCGGTGACTTTAATAGTCGGATTGGTGTATTAAATCAGGACTTTGACGAATCAGTTTTTAATCATTCGCACTTGTCCTACAAAAGAAAATCGTCAGATTTAATAGTTAATAAGCGCGGTCGCCTGTTGGCCGAGTCTTTTAATGCCATGGATTTCGTCGCCTTAAATGGTAGGGCCCCCAGCGACCCTATAGCTGCTCCTACATATATAGCTTATAATGGTGCTAGCGTTATCGACTTAGCATGGGTACACGGTGCATACTTGGACCTGGTGAAGGATTTCACGGTGAACGAATCAGGTGAATCTTCCCATTTATTGTGCTCCATTATTTTGGAAAATACTTTTCAGTCTCGTTCTTTTCCAGGCTGCAGAAACCATCAAAAGCTTGCCTGCGTTTATTCCGATTATTTTCAATGGAAGGAAGATAAAAGTTTTGAATATGCGATCAGCATGGCAAGAGATAAGCGCCTCTACTTCAACAGTCAGAGTGTTGACGAACTTTTTCAAAATCTTTTGTATTGTATCTACGATTCGGCTATTAACTCAAACTTGGCCGTTCAACACAAAGTTGCACTCACAAACAGTCATCCCACATTAAAGAAAAATTGGTTTTCGAAGGACTTAAGAAATTTGAGAAGGGCACTAAACACTGCTTACAAAAGAGCAAAAAAGCAAGGATTTATTGAACCTTACCTACATGACTATCGAAAGCTTCGAACCGAATACAGGATGTCAGTTAGGAACGCTAAACTGGACTATTCAAGAAGAATTACGGATGCAATAGCCTGCGCCAAAGATAATATCGAGTTCTGGAAGGTGGTTCGTAAGTTTTCTGGTAATATAAACTCCCGAAACAACGATCTTGATCCCGATGTCTGTTTTTCATATTTCTCAAACTTATATGGTCAAAAAACTCAACATTCTCTGTGTTTTCATGACTCCTCTCACCCTTTTTTAGACAACGAAATCACCCTCGACGAACTTCAACTTGGTCTGAGTCAAAGGAAGAATAACAAATCTCCAGGCATCGACGGAGTTACCAATGAATTCTACAAACACCTACCTCCCAACTGGATCCATTATATTCTGAACATGTTTAACAAAATCATATCCTCTGAAACTCTCCCAAAACAGTGGACAGAATCTCAAATTGTTCTTATTCATAAATGTGGAGATACAAAGGATCCGAGAAATTACCGTCCGATTGCACTGTTAAATACACTGCTTAAGCTGTTCACGACTATATTAAATTATCGTTTGCAAACCTGGATTGAGGAAAAAAACCTACTACCGGAAAACCAAAATGGTTTCCGAACCGGTCGCAGTTGTGTTGATAATATCTTCATCCTGAACTCACTGCTAACGATTCAAGTCCAAATCAAGCGCAGACATGTCTATGCTCTGGTTGTAGATTTCAAAGCTGCGTTTGACTCCTTAAACCACGAACTACTGTGGGCAAAATTATACGACATCGGAATCTCGGGGAAAGCACTAAGAGTGGTTAAACATCTTTATACCAACGCTAAGGCAAGAATTAAGTTGCATGGAAACCTATCGAAATACATTGATTTGACATCAGGAGTTCTACAGGGGGAAACGCTATCTCCAACTTTGTTCAACCTCTTTATTGGGGATATTGAAGACTCATTCCGCGGGGCTGGCTTTTCTGGGCTAGATATAAACCAAAAGTGTGACCTGCTGACATTGTGCTACGCCGACGACATGATAATATTTGGGTACTCTCCGTTTGATATTCAACAAAAATTAAACCACCTCTCTTCATACTGCACTAAAAACAAATTAGTTGTAAACATCAAAAAGACTAAAATTATAGTGTTCAGAAATTCACCAAAGTGCAAAAATCTACCAACCTTCACATACAACTCAGAACCAATACAAATCGAACAACAATGTGTTTATTTAGGAGTTAAATTTAGTTCGACTTGCAAATTTCTCCAAGCCACGAATAACGCCATTAACAAAGCCAACATTGCTAACGCCCGAGTGAAGCGAATCCTAAGTTGTTGCAAGTCCGACTCCTGGTCAACCAAATGCCAACTGTTTGACAGCATCTCACGAGCCACCTTGCTTTATGCTTCAGAGGTCTGGGCTTACAATTACATGGAGAAAGTCGAATCAGTCCAAATTAAATTTATCAAGTCGATCCTCTGCCTTGCAAGAAGCACTCCAAACTTTATGGTTCGTCTGGAAACACGTAGATCTAACATCTCGATAGAAATCGTAAAAAGAATTCTTAAATACTGGCGTCACCTCATAACCACTCCAAATAATAGACTCATAAAAATATGTTATAATCAGTTATATGAATTTTCTACATCGGACATATCCTGTGATGGTAATTGGTGTAATCAGCTTCGAAACATACTGACGGACGTGGATAGAGTCGAACTTTTAAACTCTCATCGAGTTGAAACTATTAAAAATGACATTGCTGAAGTTATTGACCTCTACTCGAAGAAAATGCACCATAACGACTTGGAATCATTAGAAGCATCCCACTACAGTGACATCTATGGCCACTTATTCCAGCTCAACAACTACAATTATGAGTACTTGAACATCCGCTGTGCTCTATCTAAGTTACGCCTTATTACACAAATAAAAACAACAAGTCAGTTTAGTTTTCGATTACTAATTAGTAACCAGCAATACACCTTAAACTATAAAGAAAGATGTCCAGTTTGTAACACTGGTGAAACTGACGACCTATATCACTTTTTTATCAGATGTCCCATATATAAGGCATACAGATCTCAGTATTTGAAGTATTCCTTATCATATATTGCAAACAATATAAAACCCTGGTTTAGTTTATTCCATATAAACTCATATGAGCAACTAAATGATATATACCACTTTACTGTAAATTCTTTCCGCCTAAGAACATTCGTGCTAAATGAGTAACTACCCAGTCTCGAGTTAGTGTCCAATGAACACTTCAATAATCCTGCATTTATTACATTGTTTATCTGTTTTAAAAAAAGTTCTACTCTTTGTTATTGTAGATTCACATGTCTATTTTGATTATAAATTTAACATTATTATCTAAATCATATTTTATTGTTATTTATATTATTATTGTTTTTTATATTGTTATCTATAATATTTATATTTATTGTTATAGTTTATAATTTCATATATTTATGGTGTTTTACAGATTTATACAAACCCAGAATTAGTTACATATAATTTTCTATTTAGTACTTGAGATGAAACTTTTCTTTTTTTTTTTTTTTCTGTATTTGTTTTTTTGGAATCATATTAGTTACTACTTGTATAAACATATATATTTTTATTTATTTATTTATTTATCCGTTCAATGCAACTGAACGCTTCTTTGTTATAATCGCTGTACGATAGTCAAACAAATAAACGTTATTATTATTATTTATTATTACTTGCCTTAAGTTCTCTCTTGCCTCTAGATATAATTTTTGTCTGCACCCACTTATTAAAATCGTGATTTCTTCTTTTGCAGGTTGGTTCATCTTTTTATTAATTCTATTATACTTCACTCTCATCAAAACACATCCGCACATTATCATTGAGAGCTGCTTTAGCTAGCTGCTGAATAGTATGTTGGTTTTGTTAGATTTGGGTGATGATGTGATGACGGTAACATATAGAGGAGTATGGAACGTCAAACGAACGGAACAGACAAATAAACAACCCAAAATTGTTTCACACATCAATATCCATGTTTAGATAACTGTTATGGAGATGATTTTGGTTTGTAACAATACGTATTTATAACATTGTTGGGGTATTATAGTTGATAGATGACTGACTGATAGCAGTGATATCACACTGATAGCTGATTATGTGTCCTCTCATTAAATATGGTTGAATCCATGAGCTGGCAATTTCATTGGATTTTAATATTTAATTTATGACAATTGAAGAATTTATGTGTGAATTTCATAGTTGTACGACTAAACGTAGTACAGTAGAGTCTCGATAATCGATTAAACTTAATTTAAAAAAAAAAAAAAACAACAAATATGATATGTTGGTTACGGAATCGTTGGATAAAATAAACCCGATTTTTGTATTTTTTGGGTCAAAATTACCTTATCTAAAGAGTTTTATCTAAATTGGAAACAAAACCTTTTTCCCGATTTTTTTCTAAGGGGTACCCCTTGAAAAAATTGCAAAAAATCGAAAATATTTGTATGGCTTCGATATCGATAAAACTCATTATATAAGATAATTTTGACCCAAAAAGTCCAAATATCGGGTTTGTTTAATGTTTGGATCCATGGCTTTTGAGATATAATCCAAAATTATACCCAAATAGCGATTTTCTCAGAAACTATGCATCCACTCGATCCATAAACTCGATTTTTGTAATTTTTGGGTCAAAATTACCTTATATACCGAGTTTTATCGAAATTGGAAACAAAAACTTTTTCCCAATATTTTCTAAGGCGTACTTTTTAAGAAAATTGCTAAAAATCGAGACCCAGTTCACCTACCTTACGCAACTTGACCTCACTTGTACGTATTAACGACGTTATGAAAATTGCCGCTCTATATCTTTTTTCGTTTCTAAGACAGACAAAATTTTGTTGGTAGCATTAATATTTTTAAGCGTTACAACTTCGAACTAAATATTTCATATATACATGGTATAATAATATTCCGATTACTGTAGTCCACTGCTGTACCACTAGGCCACTATACCTTTGCTGCAAAATATTATGAGTATTGCTACAGATATATCTAGCAAAAACATGTTCATGAGGCTGGCAACGATGATATGACATTGCTGACGCGAATCCATTAGATTTTACACAAAAGTACAAAATTTTGAGTTTTTTCAATATAATTATACAATTAATTAATGTAATTGTCTTTTATGATCAGTTTTAAGCACAAAAGTATCCTTGTGATTTTTTTTATAAATTTAAACTTCTTCTTTAAAGTTGTAAGAATTTAAACTTCTGGAAAAAAAAAATTATTTTTCCTTAAGAGGGAATTCGCTTATCTTATGTAGCTCCCGCGCTACAAATTTTCTGTTTGTTTGAAATATAATTTGATCAATAGTGATCTTAGCTAAGTTGAAGTTTAGAGTTCCGACTTCGAAAACAACTAGAAAAGTGGTTAGGATCTTCAAATGATTAATTTAACGACCAAATTATTTAAAAAAAATAAAAATCGGTTCATCCCTTTAGAAGCTACGATGACACAAACGAATGGATTGTTATACCTGGTTTTATGGCGGAGGAACCTTTATATTTTTAGTTTAATATTAATAATGGAGGTATAGTAAAAAATTTTCTGATTTTCACAGAGTTAGGCTGAAAATGTATTGACTCTCTGCAGTGTAATTTCTGTAACATCTTGTACTGCATCATATTAAAAACTATACAGGTACCATAAACCATATTAAAAACTATACAGGTATCATAGGAATGAATATAAAAAGGTTATCAAACGATTGTTTACTTGTTTTTCAGGTCATCCATTTGATTACCACAAAATGAATGAAAAATAACCCCCATACATTCAACCCTTCAACTGCATACATACATTTATGCCATACTTTAAAATAAAGGGTGATACTAGTTATAGTAGACGAAATATTTTATTTTAAAACTTGAAACAAAAAGGTTATATTATGGCTTAAAACATAATAGTATATCAAACCCTGGAGAATAGCCGTTGGGAACACGAAAAGAAGAGATACGGAATTTAAAAATTTTAAAGAAAAAATCGATCAAAGAGAAAGAAATATATATAAAAAAGTTTGTTTATAAAGAAAAGTTGGCCTTTTTCGTTTGTCGATTAAAATGATTCACCCTATATATATACTAATTAAAAGTTTCCGCTAAGGAAAATAAAACATTTTATACAGTGAAGCCTGTTAAAATTATTTTCGAAGAATAATACGAATAATTTTCGAAGAAAAGTTTTTAAATTAAATAAATTGAAGAAAAATTGAAATAGCTTTAATTTAAATTTTTGGAATGTAAATCTGGGAAAAATTTCAATATTCACAGATGGGCATATAAAGGAAGTAAATATTATCATGTCTTTCTACAAAATAATTTTACTTTGATTCGTTTAATAAAAATTACTATTTATTACATTCCATATATTTGAAATTCTCATATAATAACAATTTTCTTATATTTACACAGGATTGAACCTGTTGAACAGAAAATTTTCCCATACTTATCTCATTTTTTTGTCATCGTGTATTTATAACTAACTGTGCCCTGTGGTGTTACCAGCGATTAAAAGCTCGATCAAGCCTTCTTGAGAAAAATGCGCTTACAATTTATTTCACGAAGTTTTACAAAACTCTTTAAACTAGCCTATCGCATTTTCTTACCCTAAAATAACACTACCTACGCGAAAAATCATTTCGATTCTTTGCTCTATGAAAAATTATAACAAATCTATACCAAGGGAGCCATACATTGATACCTGCCCGCTTCACTGGGCTTGAAACTTAAACTGACCGCTATATAGCCTCCACTTCTCTTGTAAAATAGTCATAATTCAGAAAAGATGGCCATGAATTGTTTGACATCTACTATTTTAAATTTTTACAGAAATCTTTAATTTATGGTTCAACATGATGATCATAGATGGAGCAGTAAAATGCCCGATGAAATTTAATTTTTTTAATATTTAAAAAAAAATAAATATTTTTATGAATTATAGCTCATTTGTTATTCTGATGTATGAGCTATATTATTCTACAGTTTCATTCAAATCCATTCGGTAGTTTTTTTCATGAAAGCGTAACAAACAAACAAACATCCTTACTTTCACATTTATAAGATATATAGGGATAGGGATGTCAGATTAACACAGCACAAAACCTTTTAATTTCCACTCTCTTTTACTGCACATAATGGCCACCTTGTACAATTACCCTCTCATATATCATCCCCTTTTAGATTCAGAAGCTATATGTAATGTATGTTATGAACTTTAAGTTTCTATTATCTGGTTGACATTTTCATTATTTTGTTATATATACTGTAATAACAAAACACAAGTATATACCTATATATCTACCAACTACTGATAGTATATGTTGGTTAGTAGTATACATTCTACCTTTAGAATCTACCTAGTTTTCTACCTCTTCTAGATTATCATTTTATTGTAAACTAACAATTCTACACAACACACAAATTGTATATTGTATGGTACATGCCAGCCATATTCATGTGCCAACCATATCAGACAGCTTTCTATAGTTCCGGGCATTTTATTATGATTATTATTATTATCATTATTATTTTGCCATAAATGGTGTGCATTCATACACTGTTAAAACAAGTGCCTGAAAATGTTTTAAACTATTCGAAAGAGACACGTTTTTCCCCATAGGAATCGAAGCTTTAAAATAATGGAATGGAATTTTCTTAATAAACAGGAAGAACCACTGGAAACATCCATTGCACAAATAATGAATTTTATTTTAAATTTTCAATGAAATATTTATTAGATTTTTACTAAATAAGGAACATTGAATCATCCTGTAAGAACGAATTATCAGATTGTCGAATTTTAATCAAGGAAGTGTAACATAAAAAGTTTGTTTCAACTAAACTTAACAAAATCACGTCAAAAGAGCTTAAGACAAAAGGCTCTTTTTCAAATTTGGGTCTGAGGCCTAATTTGAGAGGTACGACGGGTATGATCACTAATTTGTTCATTCACTATCATTAGATAACCAGTAGCCAATGATAATCAGTAGATATTAGTATATTTCACTTAATAATGGAAGGGATTTTCAAAATAGTATAAAATGATTTAATTGGATTTGGTCAAATTATTCCAACTTTTATATTTTTATTATATTCCTCTTTAAGAATCTTTTTCTTTTTTTTTAATTTCTTAAATATTAATGCTTATGACATATTTTGGTGAAAAATGAAACACTTTTTTTTTTTTTTTTATCATTCCAAATCCAATTAGCAATCACACGTTTTTTTATAATATATATTATTGGATTTCGCCATAAGAATGTAAAACTAGATTTGGTACCATGACAAAATTTGAAAGTGAAATTAAAATTGATTAAAAAACGAAGAAGTTATAAGCAATCAAAGATTGCATTCAAAGGTTGCCCATCTCTTTTTAGCAAAACAAAGTTTTATATGTAATCTCTATGCCGATACCCACGTATAACGTCACTAGTTTGTGTCTTCCTCCTTGTTTAGTTAGGAATTTTAAACGTTCATATCTTGCATACTAGGTAAAGATTTTAAAAAACCAACTTTACTGTTCTATTCGTGAAGTGGGTATCTTCATCTGTAGTGATAAAAAAAAAATTAAGTCCGATCCAATATTGCTGGCCAGTATCTTTCTGACCACTTTGGAAAACTTTGTACGTTGATGAACCATTTTTATAGTGTCTTTATGTGAAAGACAATAGGGAAAAGAAAAAGGAAACAAAAAGAAAAATATAATGGGTAAATATTATTTCTAGAGCAGTGTTGTGCGTCTCGTGTAGGTACAGTTATGAAATGTAGTAAAGTGGTCGTTTACATGCTAGGTATGACATACAGAAACATAAAAATGAAAATAAAACTAAAATAGAACTTAAATATATATATATTTAAAAAAAAAAAAAAACTATTTTTAAATTAAATTCTATTACTGTTTACAAATAAAACTAATTTTTGTTCTTACTTCCGTTTAAAATGGACAATGAATTCTCTATAGAATTACGGTAGATGATTTGTAAGAAACAATTTAAAGGAAGTAAGAAATAAAATAAAGAAATTTTCAACATTAAATTTCTAATATCGATCAAATATTGTAAATGACACAAAATATTATAGTTTATTCATTTTGTCATGATTTCAATGGTAAACTATTCGAATAGATAGTAAATATATATAATTACTCAATATTTATTGACAGTAATTTAATGAAAAAAATTACTTTTTTTAACAGCGAATATGAATCACAAAAATTTAATTATATAAATAGAAACATTAACATTAAATATTAATAAATGAAGCACAAACCTTCGTCTTCAATTTACATAAACAATCCTTACTTCAATGCACTAACAAACACAGTAAACGTTAATTGAATGACACGGTAAATCGAGAGCGACAACAAGAATAAAAACATGCATCCGTAAGAGCAGGTACATTGTGGCTTACAAAATAGGCGGGGGAAGATGTTGAGGTTACTCAAGTGATCTATTTGTGATAGTGTGATAGTTTTAAACTTTTGTTCTATCACTTACTATTTACAACATTGGTGCTACGGGCCCAAGACCTTGATCTATGTTGCTCATTTACGAACTCGACCTCGTACGTAATAAAAGCACGCTATAAAAATTTTAACTTGATATCTCTTTTCGTTATTGAGCTATCGTGTTTACAGACAGACAGACAACCGGAAATGTGCTAATTAGGTGATTTTATGAACACCTATATTAAAATTTTGTTCAATATTTTTAAACGTTACAAACTTGGGACTAAACTTAGTATACTTAGATATATTTCATGTCATGTATAAAAATTGATCTAGGAAATTGGGACAATAGCCTAGAATTCTCATTTATTATCTTTTATAATATGTATTACTGGAGTAAATCTAAGCAAAAAAAGGCTGTTATATGGATTAAAAGTTCGAGCAGTGAAACTTTGGGGTTTTTCTTTTCACATCAAAATAAGTATTTTTTGAAATTTTTTACTTTCCCGGAGTGGTGCAACATGTTTAAAAAACAAAATGGCGTCAAAAATGGAATTTTTTTCAGAAATTTTATCATTTTTATTTTATATTCGCAAAAGGAGACATCGGTGCATATCCAAATTTGGTAGGTTTGTAGTCCATGTTAAGAACTACTCCTCATAATTTTTTGGTGGGGTTTCGTCCCTTCCCCTCCCAGTTATATATATATGTATACATACATATGGTAAAACAGTTCATTTGACTATAACTTGAAAAATATTCGATTGATTTTAATGAAACTAATATCAATAGTAGGTTTTATTACTTACAACTTTCGATTAAAATTTTAGCGAAATCCGTTAAATAGTTCGGCCAAAATTTCCAATTTAGGGAATTATTTAAAATGGCTGCCATTTTATGCCATTTTGTCCTACGAGGTTAAATTTTTTTTTAAATTGTAGCATTTTTTATTATCTTTCGATTTTATAATAAGTGGCTTACCCGTAAAATGACTCCTTGATCCATATTTTTGCGAAAAACGGAAAATTTAACACTTTCTGGAAATAATTGTTTGGGGGGTGTATGGACTGGCTTTGGGGGGTGTTTTTTGCTTTGGCATGAGAAAACTATTTTTAAAAGAGGTCTATATGGTTTAAAGCAAAATTTTTAAGTTTTAACCCCCGCGCTGTAAGGGGGAAGGGGTGTATGAAATAAATGTATCTTAAAAGATTTTAAAAAGAGGTCAAAATAGCTTAAAATGCTAAAGTAACCCAAAATTTTAGATCTTTTTATTAATATAGCACTTTTTACAACATCCACCCCTTCCCCTCCCGCTTTCATATTTTTTGCAAATTCAAAATTTTTATGACGTATAAAGGGGTTTTTGGGGTCGCTGATCTCGAATTTTGCAATAGATTATCAAAAACAATTGTAATATTTTTAGGGGGTGTACTTATTTGGGCCAAAAGTTCGAGATCAGCGACCCCCAAAACCCCTTTATACGTCATAAAAATTTTGAATTTGCAAAAAATATGAAAGCGGGAGGGGAAGGGGTGGATGTTGTAAAAAGGGCTATATTAATAAAAAGATCTAAAATTTTGGGTTACTTTAGCATTTTAAGCTATTTTGACCTCTTTTTAAAATCTTTTAAGATACATTTATTTCATACACCCCTTCCCCCTTACAGCGCGGGGGTTAAAACTTAAAAATTTTGCTTTAAACCATATAGACCTCTTTTAAAAATAGTTTTCTCATGCCAAAGCAAAAAACACCCCTCAAAGCCAGTCCATACACCTCCCAAACAATTATTTCCAGAAAGTGTTAAATTTTCCGTTTTTCGCAAAAATATGGATCAAGGAGTCATTTTACGGGTAAGCCACTTATTATAAAATCGAAAGATAATAAAAAATGCTACAATTTAAAAAAAAATTTAACCTCGTAGGACAAAATGGCATAAAATGGCAGCCATTTTAAATAATTCCCTAAATTGGAAATTTTGGCCGAACTATTTAACGGATTTCGCTAAAATTTTAATCGAAAGTTGTAAGTAATAAAACCTACTATTGATATTAGTTTCATTAAAATCAATCGAATATTTTTCAAGTTATAGTCAAATGAACTGTTTTACCATATGTATGTATACATATATATATAACTGGGAGGGGAAGGGACGAAACCCCACCAAAAAATTAGGAGGAGTAGTTCTTAACATGGACTACAAACCTACCAAATTTGGATATGCACCGATGTCTCCTTTTGCGAATATAAAATAAAAATGATAAAATTTCTGAAAAAAATTCCATTTTTGACGCCATTTTGTTTTTTAAACATGTTGCACCACTCCGGGAAAGTAAAAAATTTCAAAAAATACTTATTTTGATGTGAAAAGAAAAACCCCAAAGTTTCACTGCTCGAACTTTTAATCCATACTCAAGGCGTAATTTCACTCTACTATATATCGAGGTATATATCATCAGGCTTTATATTGAGATAAATGGTTTCAAGGGTAGAAAAGTCAAGAAAATCATGGTTTCAAGGTAGGTATTGATGGAAGTAAATAGATATAAACTAAGTAACCCACATTGTATCGTATGAAACTTGCTCGTTACGTTATTTATTATACACATAACCATTTGTAACAAACTAAACAACAATTATGTTAAAGATATACTTTCGTATTTAATTTTACCTCATCATAAAACATACAAATAATAAAAATCTGTGGTGTTAACAGCTACATGACCTCTATATATCGAAAATTTACTCAAGATTTGTCTTGGAACTATGTTCCTTATTGCACGATATTTGTTTGCTCGTTGGGAGTTAAAACCAAAAAAATGCAAGATACAACAGAACCGACATCTAGGTTACCTATGAAACTAAAACGTTTTCAATCGATTCAGGTTGCCATGAATTTTGAGAAAATACAAAAATCTTTTTCTAACTGTCAATTGGTATTTTTTGTCAAAATTTTATGTTTTATCATTTAAAAAAATTGAGTTTTGATAGTTAAAGAAAATAGAGATATTATTAATTAATTTCGACAATGGGATAAAACCCGAAACATGTTAACATATTTTTTAAAATAAAAATAGTGGAATTGCAAATTATAATAAATAAATAAATATTTTTAAATAATTAATTTATAAAATTTTATTTTTCTAAAACTAAATTAAAATAGAGATAATTTAAAGTAAGTACAATGCAATTTTTATGTTATGTCATAATAAATATCCTGATCAAGTCAAACGTAATGAACACTAAATCAGGAAGTAAGTCTTTTTTAAACTAATACTACAATTATGTCCCACAGTAAAAACTAAAAGTAGCTATACAATTAAATTCTTTATCAAACAAGTATTTGACTTCTAAAATTAATACTTTAAATTTTCAGAAAAATATCTTGTAAATAAAAAAGTAAGCGCTACATTTATAATGTACCAAGGTACGGAAGGAATATAGTTTCTACCGAGTGTCCCACGACACCTCTCGAAAAAAATTTCCGGAGTTTATTTTTGATCCTTTTTCAGTTTTTATTTGCTAAATTATCATTTATAACGTATAAAGGTTCGAAAAGAATATAGTTCCTACTGGGTGCCGCACGGCAACTGTCGATCTTCTTTAATCTCCATACTTTCAGGATAATAAAATACACTTTGTGCTGCTTAGCAGACCGAAATATTGCAATTTATTTGCTTAGGTTATAAAATCTGCTTCCAACACAGTTTTCTATGAGTAGAAAAGGTAGTTGAAATAAGTATTTAAAATACTAAAAACATTGAACTAGGTATTGAGATGAATTTGAAATGTTGTTACTTCCAGTCCATTTACGTAGTGTTTGTTGTTCTTTTGCATGTCTACGGATGTTAAAAATACCTTAGTTATTTAATATTTTACAGGATTTATAAATAATTATGAAAAAAATGTACACAAAAGCGTTTCAGTTGAAACTTATTCAAGCATGTATAAAATGTATTTCCGTGTGAATTCATAGAACTAGAACCATTTAACCATTACAAATTTTCTCATTATTATTTAAAGTGATAAACTGGTTGCATTTATTATGTAAAATCCGGAACGAAGTAAAAAGAAGTCTGTACACGTAACATTAATCTTGGCATAAAAATTGTATTAAGTATGGACAAATAGAGTAAATGTTTTGGATTTTTCAAGGACTATCTGTTTCGGGATTTTTGATTTTTACTTGCGTATACATTTCATCCCAACCGCATAGTTTTAATAGTTTAATATCAAGACGTCACGTTTAACGGAAATTTTGATGGTCAAAAATAGGCGGTAGAATGACAGAATATCAAAAAAACTGTTCACCAGAGAATTGCGTATAAAAACTTTACAAACTTCGAAAGTTTGATTCGTATATGTTTAAATACACATCACTTCGAAGTGTTAGTACAACAATAAAGTTAATCTTACCATTCGAACACAAAAAAACTTTTAAACCTCTCGTCTCCTTCTTCCTGTAAGCTGACGCCTCTGATACAGGCACAAACACACATATTCGATAAAACTTTTGGGGTAAAAACGAATTACAACTAATATGAACAACATTTTAGAGTAGAGAGTGGAACTTAACGGTATGTACCGTGTATTTATTATCCATTGAGAGATATAATGGGAAGGCCAAGAGTGAGATAAATATTATTACAGAAATCTTATTTGCAGTTGTAGACAAAAATCATGCCTTTAAATCGTGAAAACTGCAAAGTAACGGGGACTCTTTTTGTTTTTTGTTTGTTTACCGAAGACGCTCTACAATCTGTTCCCTTCCTATTAAAAGGATTAATAAAACCTCTCAACCAAACTGACTTTATTAAAAATGATTCTGATTATCACTTACTGACTTAGTTCTTGTGACACAGAAAAACTAGCTCCCCCAGTACTTTGTAATATCTGGATATATTCAAATCAAGATACCCTTCAATTATTATAGTAGGGGAGCCCAAGAGGGGATTTTGGGATTTACTAAAGCGCGGCAGATTAACATACAGGGAGGAACCTAGTACCCCATTAAATACCTCCACTAAGTATTAGCCCCGTATATGTGGCCGCGCGTCAAGGATAAAGGATCAGATTAGTAAAAAAAAATTGATCATCTGAAATTCTCGAGCGCGTCAGATTAAGGTAGGGTAAGTTAGTTATATGCTAAAAAGTGTATATTCCACTAATCTGACAATTTTCGATTGACGATAAGAAGTAGGTGGGTTACAAACTTGTAAAAAAAAAACGTCATCTCGACTTTCTCGAGCGTGGCTAAATTTTTTTTTATTTTGAAGGTAATAATTCAACGTTCACAAATAATATATAATCTGACGATTTCCGTAAGCCGAAGTAAGGAAAAATAATCGATAAAGTTTAATGCATGCAGCTACGTGATGCCGGTATTCCCCTTCTCGCGTTTCTATTCCTCTCTCACTCTTTCTCTATCTATGACTCTCTCACTCCGTCCCCACTTTGGGTTCTGTTGCCATGACGCCATGACAGCTGATTGCACAGATGGTTTTGTTTACAACGTATTTGTAACGCCTGAAATTATTTTGCGATTTTGATGTTTATTATGTGAATTAAAATTTGAAAAAAAGTTACTATGAGTGACATTAATGTAAAGTGTGTGTTTTGTGGTGAAACTAATTTACAAAAAACTGTCAAAATACAAAAATACAAAAAAAAATTCTTTCCATTGTCAGTCTAGGCGAATCCCTCCAGATAATCGTCAGATTATGAGACAGCACGTTTAAGATATATAAATGAACCATATATATCTTAATCTGACGCGCTCGAGTATTTCAAAATGGCGATTTTTTTTTGCACATTCTTATAATGGCTGCGAGTTTAGGTCACATCCAAATCGTCAGATTATTATATAAGAGCCTTCTTTTAGGTTCACTTAACATCCCCTTTGAAAATCTGACGCGCTCGATTAAATTTTTTTTGTTTCCGTTTTCAACCCTTACGCGCGACCGCCCCCATCATGGAAACAATCAGATTAACATACGTATGTTTTCAAAAAAACGTAGGACATGGATGCTATTAATATCTGATGCGCTCGAGTATGTCTATGCAACTGTTTTTTTTTACATTTTTGAAAATTTATAGCCGCTCCCCCCACCGATGAAAGTGTATATATTATATGATATTTTTTTCTTCTTATCATCTAAGCTTCGCAATCCAATAGGTCTCTTCGACGCTCGAGTAAATCCCGATTTAGCATCCTTGGCTCCCCTACTATTAGATGATCATAAAATGAGTTGTGACGTAATAAAGGCATTTTTCATCACTTGTTTAAGCCTTGCATAAATAAAGGGATTTGCAAGTGTACATTGACCTCACCGAGGAAAATTCAAACCAAAATAATTTTGATGCTAAATAATTTGGCGTCTCATATCAGAAGGAAATATCATTGGGATAGCACGTTAGTTTCAAACCAACGAAACGTTAACGTTAAAAGTTTAAATAAAAATTAAAACGATATCGCAAAGGTACAGAGTACAGGAAAAGTCCCCAGATCAGTAGCCTAACTCGAAAAATGATGGTTTTTGAAATAAAAGTTTCAAACTTTTAGTGCTAAAAGAATTGTTTAACATCTAACATAACTGGTAGGCCAACAGTTGGTTAAGACGTAACCAATTCTGTCCGCGGTATCCTTGGGGTAGCGGGTTCGATTCCCGTCGTCGCAACAAAAGTAATTTAATTATTAGTTGTGATGGGCTGGTGTAGTGCATGGTATATGCATGAAGGAGGTGCATTCAGCCTCTGAAATTGAGGAGCTGATAAAAGAAAATATCAGCGGAAAGGTGGTAAAACGCATATATGGTATCGCAATGGGCTCTATAGCCTAAGTGTGTCCATCGTGGACAGCCAATATAGCCTAACCTACCCTACAAACATAAGCATATATGGGCCAGTTGTTTAAGACGGATGGTTTAATTCTAAGATTTCCGAGTTCGATTCCTGATACGTGTGAATTTTTTCAATTTTCTATAATTTATACACAATGTGTTTGTTTTTTAAAGAATAACATTATGAATGACCTTAGCTGTAATAAATGTACATTTATGTTTATATATTTACAAAGTTTTGGATTTACAAAGTTTATTTTACCCCATGTTTTGTGTAAATGACGTTTTGTGTACAAATTCAGTAACAATCTAATAAATTATTCAAACATTTTCGATTATTTATTATTTAAATTTGAAACAATTTTTAAAACATTATAGATCAGCATTTTTCAACAAAGAATGAATAATACTGGAAAATAAATAAAAGTTCAGTCAAATGATGAATACTTGCCTCAAGTAAATGAAAACTGTTTCTAACAAGATATCGCAAGCATTTAACATCTTGAATAAATAAGTCTAATTCAATAATGATCAATCGATCGGACATACGTTTTGGGACCGAGATTCAGATGAAAGCGTGAAAAATTCAGAACCAGAAATACATGTTAAAAATTATTAACTATTAAAAAAATTTCTAGATGCTCATATGCTCTAGCTCTTGTGAATTTTTTTTTTGGATTTAGGAATGCTACAACATTGAGTTGAATAATTTCCCTTTTAAATTTTGCTCTCCGAACTTTTGTTCGTGCAGGCTTAGAAACCAACTTCAATAGCTTTAGAAAAGAATCATCGTGCAAGTTACCCTCTGTACTAAGGAATGTAATTGAAAGCAGTATGTGAAAATCAATAGATGCTGTTTGATGAATTAAAATTTAATGGATAATATGGCTTTAAAAAGTGTAGAAAATATGATAGTAAAAATTTATTTAATTCGTATATCTCACTTCGTAGAAAACTTCCAGAAAAGAGAGTAAGTAGTCAGTCACAGGGATTTTGAAACGACGTACTCGTTTCTTCTTAGTGATGTTGAAAATGATGTTTTCAATATCACTAGAAGATGGTTTTTTTTATTTAAAGTATATTTTAACCTATATAATAATTGTATAATAAATTTTTTTGGGGTTTACCATCTCGACAAAACGGAAACAAGTCGTTTTTTTTATACAAAAAAATTAATCATGGAAATGTAGGTATCAATAAGTTGTTTTTGAAATTAATCTCTTGAATGTGTCAGTTTTAGTCAACTAGTACATTTAACTCCAGCAATAAGCTTCAACTTTGGTATCAATTATTTCTTGCAAAAAAATTTCTTGCAATCGATTGGCAAAAAAATTTTCACTAATTCACTAATTCTCAAGGGGAGGTTTTTTTTTGACATCCACTCAAAACTTTATTTTCTTATTTAAGGCAATAGAACAAATTTTTGTTTCGGTAATATACAACAGGTTAAGCGTTAGTCTATGATTGGCCGTAATTTTTGTATTACTATAGATACTAAATCTATGGCTGAAAATGGCAGCAATGTCCTTATTCTCTCTTTAATAAATTCAATACAATCTCTTTCTCTCTCGAAGGTTTCAGCGATGAAAAGTTTAGTATACCTACTTGTTTTTTTTATTGAAGTTATCAATCGCACTGGGCCAAAGCTTAATGCATTCCCATTTTTTTTAAATTCTGCTTTTGCAATGACATGAATGTGATTTATGCCGATATAAATAGTGAACCTTTTCTAAACTTTAATATCAGCAAAAAAATTGGAATTATTATTCGCATTTTTATCTACTTATTTTTTTTTTTTTATTGAGAATAATGGTTCATATCGTATTTTTAGTTATGATTTATTTTTAAAATCTCTACTGAATCTATTTTAATTAAAAAATGTATCCATAATAATAATGTATTAGACCATCAAAAGAATTTGAATAATGAGCTTTAAACATTCTGGGAAATTGAATTGACAAATATATATTTCCGTCTATCTGATTATATTGTGAAAATATTTTATTTTGGTAAAAAAAAACTCCCTTAATTTTAATATTAGTGACGCAGACATACATATATATTCGCTCCTTAGTTAAAATAAACATACAATTTTCTCATGAAAAAGGTTTGGTCTTAAATTTACTTAAATGCTGTGGTGGATCTTAAAACAAGGTGGTCCATTATAAATGAAATGATG